>NW_010388149.1:2740-3476 GCF_000710305.1 Buceros rhinoceros silvestris | reverse complement strand
GGCCAGGGTCCGCGCCCCGCCCCCCCCGCCGAAATCGGCAGGGCTGTTTGTTGGAGCATTTGCAGATGGTGAGCTTTGTATCTGTTTGTTAGGGAAGGCTAAGAGAGGGCCATTCCCGCCCGGGGATGGCGCAAAGAAAGCAACCCCGGAAGCATCTGCCATCCCCAGCTCCCTGGTGGGCACCCCAGGCACCTCCAGCAGCCTTCTCGTCCTGGGGTGTACATCTGAGGAGCGTCAGCCACAGGATGCTGTAGGGGAAAACAGGGCTCTGGTCCACCCAGAGACAGTCCATGGCTCGCGGCAGCGAGAGGACGGGGTGGCCAGAGGTCATCAGTGATGCGCGGGGTCCCTAATTCTGGTGGCAGCTGGTCTGATCTTAGGGGATTTTGTTTAAGAGGTTTTGGGGTTTTTTTCGGTTGATGGGGTGGAAAAGTACAGTATCCCCCCCAGGAGAGGAGGACACTGCCCGTCACTTTATCCCTGCTGACAGTAGCCGTGCCGAGGAGACATCAAGAGTTGCGGCTCACTGTCCTCCTGGTCTTTGTCGCCTTTGTTCTTCGACGAAGGCATTTTGTCTGCACAGTCAGATTGGGATAGGAGAAAACCACCCTTAGGAGCGTGGGGGTAGGAGCAGTTGTTGTCAGAGCGTGTGTCATTACGGGATGATGGAAAAGATGCTGGGACCAGGTCAGTCGCCGGGCTGACCCCCACTGATTGCATCGCTTCATCGGCAAGC
>NW_010388149.1:1935-2615 GCF_000710305.1 Buceros rhinoceros silvestris | reverse complement strand
CCGGGAGCCAAGCCGGTCCCTAGCCCGCGGGGGCTCCATCAACAGGTACGTGCTCATCGGCATCTGGGGGACAGAGACAGGCGAGACCCAGGGCCTGGCGGCAGAGCCGTGAGGTGAGTTCCTGGGGGAGACGATGAGGGACAGGCTGACTGGTGGTGGGCCCCAGGGTGAATGAAAGAGCTTGGAACTAAGAGTCAGGCAAGGCTACGAGAGAGACAGAGGCCCTGGGTGCTCGGGAGGCGGCCCAGTCCCGCATCCATCCCTGGGGCACGCGGGGTCTGTAAAGCCAAGCCCCGAAGGTACAAAGTTCGTCAAACTTTATTGATACACTGCACAATCACAACCATCTCTTATTCTTGCCGAATTAGAAAAGGTTACAACTACAATGTAACATGCACAAATCTCAGGTAGTGTAGCCACCCTTGGAATACAATGATCGACGGAGAGTGAAGACCAGCCGTCAGCAGAGAGACCCGGGAGCCCGCGGCCCCGGGCCCCTGGCCGCCCCCGAGCGTCCAAATGCAGCGGTCACGAAGGGGTCCGTCACCCATCTGAGCCGCGACGGGGCTGGCCTCGGACGGCTGACATGTTCCTCATGACGGCACGTTACATGGCACGAGAGAGTGGACCACTGTCCCAGCGGAGGAGGACGGGAGCAGAGCAGACCCGGGGAGGAGAGG
>NW_010388149.1:1347-1701 GCF_000710305.1 Buceros rhinoceros silvestris | reverse complement strand
ACAGCCTCCGGCTCCATGTGTCCAGGGCCAGTTCAGTGTTTCCGCCATGAGGAGAGAGGGGTTTGGGGCCGGCAGAGGGAAGCGTTGGCAGGGGCGTGGTAGCAGGGAGGAGCAGTCCGGGTAACGCGGCAGGGCAAGGCATCTCCCACACCCCACAGGTACTTTCGGAGCCAGCACATGGGGAAACACAGGCGTGTCACCATGATGGTTGATGGCGGCGTTGTCATCCCTGCTTTGCCAAGGCGCCTGGGCTGCGGAGTAGGACGGGTGTCCCTTCCGGAGATGCAGCTCCCAGATGGGCGGAGATGTTGGAGCAGCACCATAGGACCACGCAAGGACCACAGGACGCAGACT
>NW_010388149.1:705-1165 GCF_000710305.1 Buceros rhinoceros silvestris | reverse complement strand
TGATCAGGTAAGACCGCACATCTGGTCGGGCTGGAGTGGCCCCCCACATCGGGCCATGTGGTTGTTGTCAATTGGCCGCGGTACAAGCGGAACATCCAGGGTGCAGGCCAGGTGTAAGCATTGAGATTTTGTTGTCATCGCTGTTGTTTGCGACCACCTTGTGCCATGTGCTGGTCGACACCAGTCCAGGTGGCCCATAGCAAGAGGGGACGAGGAGGCGTCATGGCTGTGGCGGTGGCTTGTCACACTCTCCAGGTTGGGAGTTTTTTATCTTGCATGCCGAGGACCATCGGCCACAGCTACCTCGTGGCAGCAGAAAGCGGCCTGGCGGGGTAAGGAGGCTTTGGCGTGGTGGAGATGGCATGGGAAGGACCGTGTGCGTGGCTGGTGCTTCTCAGCCATCCCGCTTCTGGGGAGACAAGCAAGGGGAAAGGCCACGGGCAGGCGTTGGGTCAGCAGC
>NW_010388149.1:0-634 GCF_000710305.1 Buceros rhinoceros silvestris | reverse complement strand
AGGCGTTGGGTCAGGAGAGGGCGATCCTTAGCACGCTCGGTCAGCACATCGCTGTAGATTTGCGCCTCCCCATTGCAGGCAGAGGGTCTGGCACCACTAGTGACCTGACTGGAGCAGGAGGGGAGGGTCCGTCCCAGGCAACGCTCTTGAAGGGTTCCCGGGCCACTTTTGAAGTTCGGGACGGTTCGGGGTGTCAGAGGTGCAGATCTTGACGCCGGGAGCTCATGGTCTTATCTCCTCCGAGCGTAAGCAGATGGGTGCAAGTGTCAGAGCTGTAGCAAGAGGGTCTCATCACGTGGTGCGTGGGTTTTGCGCATCGTGTAGCGCCTCTGCCCAGCGTAGGTGGCATTGCGGTTTTGACGAGTCCGTCAGAAGGCAATCGGCAAAGCAGCCCAGAGGAACGTCCCCCACCATCACTTGTAGCACACCGGGGCGAGCGCCCTGGGCCGGCAGAGGAGCGGGCAGGAGTCCGGAGCGAGGAGGGACCAGCAGCACGCAGGACTTCCGTAAGAGCAGCCTTGTGTCGTCGGGAAGCTGGGGCGTTTGGGGGTGGCGGAGTAGGATGTTAGTTGGGAGAAAGAGCAGGGGGAGACATGCGAGCCTCGGAGGAGAAGCTGGCATGTCGGGAACTGCG
>NW_010388148.1:32828-33076 GCF_000710305.1 Buceros rhinoceros silvestris | reverse complement strand
GTTGAGGGCACGGCTGAGACTCCCCGTCTCGCCCTCAGCCCCCGCCGCGCCGTCCGCAACAGGCAGCCGAGGGAAGCGCTGCACCACCACCACCGCCGCCACCGCCACCACCACCACCACCGCCGTGTGTGTCCTTTAGCGATACCGCCAGGTGCTGCTCCAGGCAATTCTTCAGCCCCGCTGTTCCCACTGGGGGGGCACTTGCCTCCGGCGGGTGCCGGGTCTGCCCGGGGGCGCGAGAAGAGACT
>NW_010388148.1:19588-32643 GCF_000710305.1 Buceros rhinoceros silvestris | reverse complement strand
GGGCACAGATGGCTGGGCTGGTCCCAGTACGAAGACAAAGGCCCGTGTCCACCCCAACTCTGTAGCTCAGGGGGTTCCTAGTGGGTGGCACAGACCATGTCCCCTGCTCAGGTGTGAACCGAGACCTCCACAGGAGAGGGACAGACCACACGGGCAGGACAACTGTGTGCAAGGCTGCATGTGGGTCAGCAAGCGTGCAGGAGGGACCATACAGCCCCAGAGCTTGAAGCTATGAGGGCAGGCAGAGCCACATCCTTGGCTGAGAAAAGGGCTCTCCCATCCCACACCCTATCCTACTTACAGCAACTGCAGCCCAGGGAAAGACCTCACTTCTGCCTGCACCAGCCCTGCCCTGGACCCATTTTGTCTCCTGGGCACCCCACAGAGGGTTCTGCAGCTTGCACAACCTCTTTCTATATCTGCCTCATCACTCAGAGGGCATGCATGCTTGCCACCAGCCTTCACAGCTGTCTCCCACTCTCTAGGGCCAACCCCCTACAGAGCAAGAGAGTATCTGCAAAACCAAACACCCCCCTCACTGCCACCACCTCTCCCTCCTCCCCGCTAGCCATGCTCCTCCAGTGAGCACATATGCCATTTATAGCTCCCAGAAGGGCTGCTGGGATTCACATGCCTCCCATCACATGCCCTGGCCATCCCCGCTTCAAGCCGAGCGCAAACTACACCTGGCACAGGTGAGATGGAGGCCCCACTGTATCACACTGGGATGAGGAAGGGTCAGCAAGACCCTCTCCGTGGTTGGAGGCACTGGTAGGCTGAGAGCAACCGGCACATAGATCTGACAAGCAAGAGCCAGTCCCGTCCACATGCGCCGCGCAAGTGTGCAACCGCAGCAGATACCAGCACTGGGCTTCCTCTTGCCCCTGGGACTGCTGCACGCTCCCTCCTCCTCGCTCCCTCTGCCTTTCCAGTGCAGTGCGACACGCAGGCCGATACAGAGGCCTTCTGCTTCCCAGGCTGCAGAAGAGTCTGCACAGGCAAGAAGAGGTGAGAAGTGGCTCATTTTGGGCTGGCTCATCTCTTCTGCTGACATCCTCTCCCCTGCCTAGCCTCATCTTGGGGACGCTTTCCCAGACACGTGTCCTGCTTGTGCTCTGAATGGGACCACAGCATCAGCCTGCCTGAGAAGCCGGGGGTGCTAAGCTCTCACCAGAACAGTCAGATGCTCACTGCAGAGACAAGCCCTGTCTCCGGGCCACAATCACCCACAGAACACAAGCTACCAGCAACCCAAATGTCCCTAAAAAAAAATCAGCACCCAGTGCAAGACAGCCTAAAGTAGGTTTTTGGCCACTTCACAGTCCCATTTCATCTTCAGAGCTATTCTCATTTACAATTCCCCAGTCACAAAATTAGCACTTCTAACCTTACACAGCTGTGGGCACAGCGCTGGGCACAGCGCTGGGCACAATGCCGTAAAACATCTTACTTGATTACCCCCAAAGATCACCCAAAGATCTGCCAGTGCCAGCTCCACTGTAGCACGGATCCTGCTGCCCCCAGCATCAGCCCCAGCCCTCCACATCCCCTTCCCAATCCTCCCCTAGGCCTTTGCAAAAGCCCTTCCTCATCCTCTTCCAGCTCTTCATCCGTGTTTCAGCTGGGGAACTATTAAACATCCTCTGCACCCGGTGCTGGAGTTGTGATGGTTTCCATCCTGTTACTGATCTTTTTACCACTGATACTTCAGCTACTATTCTGCTGAGAAGTAAATGCCTTTTTTTTTTGTTTAACAGCCAGATCTCTTCTATGAGCAGTAACAACTATTAGAGGTGCTGCTGCACATGTAAAATGAGGTTAGGACCTTTCTTGATGTGCTTCTTTTGGTTAGCAGAGGGGTGCTTCTGCCCTTCACACGTGCTGTCAGGGAGCAGAAGTGGGACTGCTCCACGAGGGGTGACTAGCCAGTGTCTAAGGGTGACTCCACGCCCTGAACAACAGGGCAGAGCAGAGACAGCTGTTGGTAACAGGGTCCATCCATAGAGCAAGTGATGAACCAAGCCCAGGATCTACCCAGTCAAGAGAGAGGGCCAAAATCAGGACCTGGTAAGACGACTACAATATGAGCCTAGAGACAAGGCCAAAACAAGTACACCTGCAAGATTGCTCCGAACAAAACTGAAGGCCCAGGCTTGAGCTTAAATGCAGCTCAAGAGGGTGGCAGGTCCCGGGTGAGGCTGCTTAGAACAATCAAGGCTCCTTAGTTCCTCCACAGGTGCCTGACACGGCTGGGGGAGAGCCCCGGGGCAGCGGGCGCGCACCCCGCGAACCGTTTTTTTACAGGTCCCGGGTGAGGCTGCTTAGAACAAGCAAGGCTCCTTAGTTCCTCCACAGGTGCCTGACACGGCTGGGTAAGAGCCACGGGACAGCGGACGCCATCAGAGCAAACCGCCAAAGTGGTTCCTTAAGCTGCACAGTGCATCTGCGCACTCACTGCCCCGGGGTGCTTGAAGCACACACAGGTATCAGGGGAACCTGGACAACCTTCTGAAGAGAAAAAACACAAAGGGCTGCTGGAAATGCCTAGTTCAGAGATCCTCATGCTTTAGGGAGTTAGCTGGGACAGAGCATACCTCTTACACAGTTCAGAAAATTTTCAATTTTGGCCACAGCTGGTGACCCACGAGGTGGACCTTTGCTCTGACGGAGCCATGCTGTTCTTTCCAGACCTAGATACCACTGGGATCCTTCTTTACCAAGTTTGATTTTTTCTTTAAGGTGTTCCTTCAGTTTGGGCTGAGGCAGTTGGATCCCACCTCTGTCAACTGCCTCATTCTCCTGCAGGGGCTGATCTCCTGCTCTCTTCCACCCCATTTAGCTAGGGCTGTATTTGCTGAGCTTGCTGTTTCCAATTAATCTGGCCAATACAGAACTTTTTCATGATGTGACTCCCGAAAGTACACAATCCCAACTCCCATCCTTCTGCACCCTTTGGGTCTGGAATTTGTCCTTTCCCTTTGGGTGCTTCCCTGTAGTTACCAGGTCTTGACTCCGTGATAAACAGGTATTTGAGGCCACAGGACATGTTGGGATAAAGCTGAGCACCCCACCCTGACACTGCTCACAGAACCAGTCCGCTGTGGTCAGGCCATTCCCTCACAGGACACAGATACCTGCATGCACGAAGCTGGCAGAGCAAGGATGTCACTCGAGAAGTCCTTGGCATCTCTGTTTTCTAATCATGGCATCACAGAGGGGCTGCTTGGCTAAGCCACCACAAGTAACGATGCCTGCCTTCACCTCCAGCCCACCCAGGAACACTTTTAAGATAGCACAACAACAATAGCCCTGCTACTCCACTTGTCACGTCCAACAAGGCAGCAAGGTAGGAGGACAAGTGTCCGATATGCAGTGGCCTCCACAGTGGGGCAGACTCTAGGTCACTCACTGGCCTGTCTGTTTGATGACGCTGTTACAAGTGTCCCTACCTACCCCTCACCTCCCAGACAGCCTCTGAGGAAGAGAAGCCGTGACCAGGATGGAGTAGGTGACCCCTCCTGAGGCGTGAGATGAGATCTCGCAGCGTAGGAATGCTAGTCCAGCTAGAAGAATTGAGTGACAAGCTATGGTACCATCTAGCCACAAGCTAAGGAAGAAGTCGCAGAACCATCTGGGAGCATGTCTGGGGCAAGATGTGCTCTAGAGGGAAAGAATAGCACAGGGGCACACAGGCAAGACAAGACATATCCGTTAGCGACTTGGCCACAGGAATTCGGTGGGCCTGGCTGACCCCATTCCCAAGCCCAGGACCAAATCCGAGCTCAGAGCCAGCTAGCACATTACAAGAAGTGAGTTCTCTTCTCCCTCCAGCATCTCCATAGTCTCGCTGGGTAGCAAAGACGGGGAACTTGGACATTTCTGGTCCCTCCCTACTTAAAGCAGAGCCAATTAGATTTGGTTGTTCGGGGTTTACCTGGTCCAGAGTTGATAATCTCAGATGTTGGAGATCCTACAGCTTTTCAGGGACTGCCTCAGACTTTTACCACCCTTACGAGGAAGCATTTTTCCTAATATCCAATATGAATTTCTCTTGTGCAGCTCGTGCCCATCAAGCCCAGCCCCAGTAGGCCTCCTGGAAGAGCTCAGAGCTTTCTCTGTGATGCAGAGCTGTGCAGCAAGTGAAAATGCTGGTCTGCAGCTTGGCCAAACCCACCGTCCCAAGGGGAAAGGCACCCCATGACGTTCATGTGTGGGGACTGGGGCTTCTTGTCTACCCTCTGTCCACCCCTCCTTCCCCAAGAAGAGACTCTTAGGACCCTGCCATTGCTCAGGAACATTAGCAGAGGGGAGAGGGCTGCAGTCCGCATGTGACAGGAGTCCTCTCAGTGTCCCTGTCCAGGCCTGGCCCTGCTAGCTCCTCAGACCGGTAAGAAACAGCAGCTGAAACCTCCTGTGTGAAAACACAACCCAGTGATAGATGCCCAGGCCGCAGGGGTGGGAGCATAAATCAAAATACAAAGGAGGAAAGTTGCTCTGAAAGCCTGGCTACCTGAACTGGAGAGGGGAGCCCGTCCATCTGTCCATACGTGATTGTTTGTAGGGAGTCTGAGAGGGACATTTTCTCTTGAGACACATGTCCTCTTGGAGAGCAACTCATGACTGCCCAAAAAGACAAGTGCTAAGGCAAAGTGCTCCCTCAGGGCTCAACGGGCCAGGAACAGCATCTCAGATCCAGCTGGGTAGGGGGCAAAAGGGTTAAACACAGGACACAGATGCCTGAGGAGCCACGTGGAGGAAAAGAGTCGAACAGCCATCTGACACCAGTGCCTTACAAAGACCAAACAAAACAAAACAAAAAGCCTTCTTTATTGAGAGCAGCACATAAAAACCCAACAAAATCCAACCGTTCTTGGCTGCAGTACCCTCTGCTCAAGCAAACTAACCAACCCACTCTAGGCTGCATTCCAAGTAAAAGAAATACTATGGTAGGGAGGAGTCAGCGCTCTGGAGAAGAGGGAGAAAGGGGGCACTGCCCGGAATCATTGTACAAAAAAAAGGCACAGAGTAGTTGGGAAAGGTAGTGAGCTCCTTCATATGCCAGGCACTCTGCGTTCTTGCTGGCTAGCCTGTACCCACGGAGCGCAGGGGAGGCAGGCATGCCTAGCACAGACGGACAGAGAGAAAGACTGGACTAGGCCAGCAGATATGCACGTGGCCAGCGGGGAAAGAGAGCTTGGTGCTGGAGATCAGCTCTCGCTGGGTGAGGAGCTGCACTCCATCCATGCCAGCAGCCGAAGGGTACCAGGCTGGGCAGGCAGAGAGCAAGTGGCAGCAAGGGCTGTCTTTCGGGACCCATGGAGGAGAGGGGTGGGGAAGCCGGGGTACACTGGCTTGTGCTTTGAGTCCAGCAGCTGCTGGTGCCATGCTGCTCACTGGTGCATCAGGGTCAGGCTCACCAAGGGGCCACAGGAATACCAGGGTCTCCCTAGGCACCTACAGACCCCCGCCCACCCTGCCGCATCCTCCCCCAGCAAGGACTGGGATACTTAGGCTTTGCTGTCAGCTGGGATGTCCCCAAGGGCAGTTGCGAGCTCGCTGAAGGAGGGCCGATCCTTAGGGCTGGGTGCCCAGCAGTGCTGCATCACCTTGGCGAGGCGGGAAGGGCAGCCCTCGGGGTGTGGGAGCTTTGTCTTTCCAGACTGCAGACCTAGCATGAAAGCAAAGTCCAAAGGGCTGTTGGGAAGAGGTGTCATCCTCTCCACAGGATGCAAAGGGAAGCAGCACTGGGGTGAGACATCGAACAGGCTGCCCAGGGAGGTGGTGGAGGCCCCATCCCTGGAAGTCTTTAAAAGATGTGTAGATGTGGCACTGAGGGACACGGTTAAGGGACCCTGGCAGTGCAGGGTGAATGGCTGGATTCGATGATCTTAAAGGTCTTTTCCAACCGGATGATTCTATATGATCTCCCCATATGGGCTGGAACAGCCTCCCCAGCCAGACCAGCACTGTGTCAAGAGGGGGAACATCACACAGTCTGGCTGACCTTCTCCACCACAAGAAATAGACTACACCACCAGGGACAGCACAAAATACTCCACATACCTGTTAGGACCTCATCATCTGCCAGTGGGGTGTAGGGCATCTCCCCATGCATGAAGATCTCCCACATAAGTACCCCAAAGGACCAAACATCTGACTTAGTGGAGAACTCATCCTCTAGCACAGCTTCAGGTGGCATCCAGCGCAGCGGGATCCAGGCCTGGCGGAAGTGGTAGTACTCGCTGCAGGCAGAACAGGCAGGCAATGAGACTGGCACCATCCCATCGCCTCCCATTCACCTGCCAGGCTCCCTGCTGACCTGTTGTACACATCCTTGCTGAGGCTCAGAGACGAGACCTTGACCTGCCGCTGGGCACTGATGAGGCAGTTCCTGGCTGCCAAGTCACGGTGCACAAACCTGCTGTTGGAGAGGTGCTCCATTCCCAGGGCCACCTGTGTGCAGAGAGACACCTGACCACAGAGAGATGTCAGCACTGGCTGCCCTCCTCAGGGTTCCCAGCCTCACAGCCCTTCCAAAGCTGCACTATCACCTTATGTTTGGTAGTAAGGGGCTGTGGCTTCAGAGACTCATCTTTGCTCTTGGAGATCCTCAGGAACTGCTTCAGATCCCCCTGGAATACAGACAGCAACTCAGAGGCAGCACCTCCCCACGCTGCCAGCTGTATCATTCCCTGCAGTGCCCAGATGTGGCAGGCCCACAGATCCACATCTCCTGGGCCATAGTTCCCACCTGTCCTGTAGGACAAGCCAGTACCTCACTTCTGTGCCTCAGCTGGCTAAGATCAGGGCAAGGAGGCCTCATGCTTTCAGGAGGTTTTCCATGCGCCAAATGGATTTCTCTCCCACAAACTCCAGCCTCTCCACAGCAGCCTTTAGCATTCACAGCCATTCTGAAGGGTGGACTCCCAGAGCTTAACTTACTCAGCTGAGTTTTGACCATAAACTGGAAATCAGGAGGATGTGGAAGAGGATGAAGTCACCTCCAGATGTTGCAGGAGACCCCCATTCTTCTTGAGACTCCTCCACGTATTGGGAACAGTGGTTATCTCAGCCTGGTCTCCCTACAGCTTGCCCTGCGCTGCCAGCCTGGACCTGTCACATTTGCAGGCCTTGTGCCCATCGTCCACCCCTCCTCTTCGCTGCAGGCAACTATTGGCAGGGCTCTTACCAAGTCCACATACTCCAGGACCATGTAGTGCGGCTCTGCCTCGCGGCACAGCCCCAGCAGCCGCACCACATTGGCGTGGTTCAGCTTGCCAAACATCTCTGCCTCTCGTCTGAAGTCCAGCTGCAGCTGCTCATCCCTCGTCTGCAGACTCTTGACCAGGACCAGTGCTTCCCCCTCGTCATCCTCTGCACCTTTTGCCTTGGCCAGGAACACTTCTCCAAACTCCCCCCTTCCTGGAAGTGTAGAGCAGCACACAGGGAAGCAGCACACATTAGGACAGCACATACACTTGACAGCCAGCAGCTGCAGGCCCTCTGTACCCCAGCACATCCAGTTTTCTCGCTAGAACGTGCTGGGGTTTCAGCCACAGGTTTCACGCTGGAGTGAGCTCAGGACAAGGGTGGCCCAGCATACCCAGGGTTGTGATTGTCTGCAGACTGGAACGTGGAAAGTGCATCTTGTCAGCAGCGCTGTGCCGCTTGCTGGCACTAGAGCTACTGCCCAGGTTAGTCAGTGCCACTTCTTCCTGGATCTCTGCTGTCATTTGCCCGTTCTGCAGCAACCCACCACCTGCAAGGGAAGCACAAACGCCTTCAGCAACCTGCCAGACTGTACATTCTGAGGATAAGCCCCTTCTAGGGCTAACACTCCAAGCACCCACAACTGACTTCAGGCTCCTGGCTTGATGTCTAAAGGGCTCCAACAGTTTTTCCCCTCTGGGTTCATGTCCAGTCCTATCCCTGGCAGCCCTGCAGCCACCCTTGAAATCAGATGCTGAGCAATGGCTTTGGTCCTAGAGCCAACCAGCTCCATCTGGCCTTCTCCATCCCATGCCAGTCATCCCAAAGAGGTGGCTACATAGAAACTACCATTGACAAAACTCTGCAGAACAGCAGCAGGAGATTGGAAGTGTGAGGCAGAGATAGAGCAGACAGGATGCTGGTCACTATAACCGCAGCCTCTTGAAGCCCAGGAGACTATCAAGTCTTAGCTGGCACCAGTTGCTGCAGCCTAATCCCTCTGCTCCTGCCCACTTCTCAGAAAGCCAGCAATGCTCCTGTTCTTGGTAATCTTGAACCTGTCACTCTTAAAGCAGTGCTAGGAGTCACTGCCTTTGCAATCAAACCCAGCAAGCTTTCTGCTCAGGAAGACCATTAGAAATCTCCCTGGCACAAACAGAAGCCAGTGAACAGGACAAAACATTATCGCCTGTATTTTACAGGCAACTTGCAGGTGAAAGACTGTATAAATAGCAAACCTCGATTGTGAAAGCATTCACTGACTTGGCACTAGGAAGCAGTGCTTCCCCTGAGCTGAAGGCAGGAGTCTGAATGTAAAGCAGGGCATAACACCAAGGTAAGGTGGCTCTCACGTGTGCAGCAACACCCTGCATTACTGTGCACACTCCATTTCAGCTAGTCCAGGAGCAAGCATTACAGATACACCTAGCCATGCAAAAAAATTTAATCACAAAGTTAAGACTTGACCCAGTATGAAGTAACTCCAACAGGAATCCCCCTGCCCGTAATTTCCATTAAGGGCTATTGTACAGCAGTGTGTGTTCATGCATGTTTACAATGCACGCGGTACCAAACCACCAGCACACCCTGAGCAGGTCTGGCCATGATGACAAGGATCATGGCTTTGTCACAGGTAGGCGTGGAGCTGTGAAGACCAAAATATGTTGACTTAAAAGCCATGGACACTGACAGCCGTCCTCTCTCACATTCTGGAGTAACATTAGCGGAAGACCACAGCAAAAAACCAGCATTTACCCTATAAATCAAAGCTCAGTGCTACTTATGCCCTCCCTGTTTTTATGCTAACTATTAGCAAGGCTGACCCTGTGATGTCTGCACTCATGACTGATAGCATCTCAAGACTACAAGCGTGAGGCCAAGAGAATAACACAAGACGACCACTACAACTCTGCCAAGAAAACGCTGAAGGATGCAGAGTGAGTGTGCTGCCACTGAGACAGCACCAGCAGGCAACAAAGACAGACACTTCTGAGACCCATGTTTCGCAAAGCTTTGACAAGCAGTTGATAACAAAGGGACCACAAAAATGAAGAGGAAGTTTAATTTATGTATCCAGCAGTCCAGAGGGGAACCAACTGTAGAGTAGTTGCCTGCTTTGCCCACCTGCCTCCAACACCTGAGCATCTCCTGCAGAAAGAGACACAACCATGCTGCCTTGGAGAAATTAGCACACGCTATCCGAGAAATCAAATACTCTGTTCAATACCCACAGCCGTTAACCTCCCCAGATACTAAGTCTACATTCACCCAAAAAGAAAGCAGCAGTCAGAGAGAGGCACACTGAGAGCAAGCACCCTTGTTACAGAGGTTGTGGGACACCAAGGACGAGACCTTGGAGGGTGACTGACTTGTTCGGAGTGCATTGATCCATAAGAAACCCACAGAAAGGATCCCCTGCAAATCCTGCTGTCTGAATCCTGAATGCACTGGAAAAGTCAGCCATGGCCAGCCAGGGAGTACTCATCAGGTAGGTGCTGAGATACTTCAGGTCAGCCACTTAAAGAGGGACCACATCAAAAGAAGAAAAAGACCCAAATCTTTGAAGATCATGGTGAAGGGGGTGACTCCACTGAAGCCTCAGAGAGGCTATGGAAGCACCAAAAAGGAGTGCAGACGTCTAAGCAGCTGGGTCTGCTTGTAGCAGTGAGGGTGCATCTGTCTGACAGCTAAACTGGTTCCAAATGAATGGGTAAGAGGCAGCAAAACCCTGGCAGAATAAAAAGAAAAATGTAGTAAAGATAGGTCAAAACAAAAATCTGAGACCACCTCAAAAAAGATTGAATCCCTTCCTTTCCCAGGAAGAGGATGCTGGCCAGAGCCTGCTGATGAGATGCCTGTGTCTTATCCACAGGAAGAACTCAGTGGCGACAGCCGCAGCAGAGCACAAAGCTGCAGAGATGCTCCTGCATCCCTGCTCCCAGGAGGGTCCCCACAACCAGACTTCTCTTCTGGAGGTGTAGCACTGTCCAAAGTGCCAGTGCAAGAGGAAAAACAGTAGACAAACTCAGTGGTGATGTTTCGTCCGCAGCAAACCCCACATGATCAGGATCTGGCTGTGTGCTGGAGAACTGGGAGGGGGAAGAATGATGTCTGCCTTTACAGTGGGGTGGGGTGGGATCCAGGGAATTACAAGGGCAGCAAACTCAACTGCGCTCCATCACTTGTAAGTGCTCACTGGTATCAGTGATTCAAGGACAACCACGACATCAGGGAAGAGGGCTGAAACAGCATTTGGAAATGCAAATGCGCCAGGGATCTCTTGGGCTCCCTGAAGGAGCCATGTAGCTCAGGCACAATGCAGACCCAGTACAGTCTATGGTCTGCAGGGTCTCATGGAAACAGCTGTTAAAAAGCAGCTCAGCTGCCACAGGACAGGAGGGAACATCATCCCACTGACACACAGAAGGCAGGAACCAGGGCAGTACAACATGGAAGGGAGCCGCTGGCAGCCGTTTGCTAAAACTGCCAACCTAGCTAGCAGCAAAGGTACAGGCCAGCGGCGGCCAGCTGCAGAGCAACACTGAGCACTGGGAGATGCAGAGGAGATATAACACGAGGCCTGAAAAAAGCAACCCCGATGTCCCGTCTACAGTGGTGGGCTCAGCGCTGAGCCGCCTGCTCTCTCTCCAGAGCAAGCTTTGTGGACAGGGAACTGAAGCCAGTGGCACAGCTGTGTCACTCCGCAAAGCTGGATGCACTGATGGGACTCCCCATCTCAGAAAGGCGATAGTGCAACCAGAAAAGGCACTCACAGGAACGATCAGACACAGAGAAGAGCTGTGTGTTCCAGTGCAGAGCTGATAGATGACAAGCTTGGAAATGAAAGAGGTATTTTTCAGATAACCTGTTATGCTCCAGAAGTCCTTGTTGGAGGATGCTGCAGATGCTCAAAGCTTATATGGGTTTCAGAGATAACAGGGTGAGTTCACAGCAGCGTTCAGGGCGGTTCAGTGAAAAGTCTTCCCTCCAGCACCAGGAACTGCTGAACTGTGATTTGAAGAGGCCGTCAGATTACTACTATTTCATTATATTGCAATAGGGATACTTCCCTCCCCTTGGCAAAGGGTGTATGTGATGCCACGTACAGGTGTTGGAAAGCAGAAGCAATACGTAACTCAGCCGAAAGAGATGGCCACAATGTGGGGCTGGAATGCAGGTTTCACACTAACTTGCCTGTTTCTCACCCAGCAGCAGGCCTCTCCCACCAGCCATAGTCAAAACCAAGATCAAGAGAATCCAAGGGTAAGGAGAAGTTCCCTGTTCCCTGTGAGCTCAGCCCCTCCAGCCCAGGGGTAAGGGGCTGGCAGTGAAGTTCCCACGCCCAGAGGTGCTGGCCTCACCGTTCAGACACTCCATTTCAGGCTCCTCACTCTCCGGGTGCTTCTTCAGCCTCTTGGCTTTTCTCCGCTTCTTGCAGTAGAACATCAGCCCCAGTACGATAATGATGTAGGCAACAGCTGCTCCCACTGAAAGTCCAATGGTCTGGATCATCTTGTAGGGTGTGTGGCTGCCAGGTCCCTCATCCTCTTCTGCTGTTGGCTTGTCTGTGAGGCAGAGAGCACCAAATCCATTGAGGGTGCAGCGGGATTTCCCAAACCCTGTTAAGGGAAGTGCTGGAGGAATGAGAAAGGCCCCCCTGCTGTTGTTCCCACCTCCTTGTCCAGCCACAGAACGCTGGGCACAGCCCACAGTACACTGCACTGCATCCCAACAGGGATGCTGCCGTGACTCCCTAGCAGGCGTGACCTGACACGGAGCACACACCAGTGGGGCCAGAAGCAGGGCCTTGAGCTGCTGGGGAGAGCAGAAGACCATGTCCCGACCCCTTACCTACGACATATAGGAAGGCCTCACGGTGCTTGATGTTGCAGCTGTTGCCAGCGATACAGGTGTATTTTCCAGAGTCCTCGGTGGTGACGTCGTAAATCACCAGGGAGCCATTGGGCATGATCTGAATCCTGCCAACCACACAGAGCCCTTTGCAAGCACCAGAGGGCAGAGGCAGGCTTGGGGCATCTGCAGCCCCATGTCCCCAGAACGTCTCAGCCTCAGCCTCGTGTCCCCAGTGCAATCATCTTGAATCTCAGGTGTGCAACACTCAAGAACAAACAGTTGCTGCTCAATTGCAGCTTGGCAGGCTGTGTCAGAAAGGGGACTCTCCTGGGGACAGGAGACACCAGGCCCTAGGACGTGAAGACAACTGACGGTGTGACCCGCAAAGCTGACAACCTAAGAATGCATCAACAGCGGCCACGTGCTGGGAGTAGGCAAGGGGAGCACCATGCTGTGCCACATTTCAGTTTAGAATGCAGGCTGCGTACCTGGACAGGAGCTTGCCGGGATCCAAAATCTTGTCCTTCCCTTTCCATTGGATGTGTGGCACGGGGTCTCCCTCTGCCTGGCACTGGAACATGGCTGTGTGCCCTTGGTACACTGTCATGGGCTCTGGCTCTATCTTGAAGGTGACGTAAACTGAAGGCAGAGAGGCCGACACGAACGCTGTCAGCTCCTGGGAATGGTGCTGAGCTCCACGAGGGAGCAGGGCCAGCACTGGTACAGCGGCACATGCCCTCTTCGGCTGTATGCAGAGCACTAACGAACTGGACACTCAAGTGCCAAAGTGCCAAGGGGCAGAGCTCAGGGTCAGGCCAGACATTTCTCTCTCTGCAGAGCCATGCCAGCTGGGTGCCACCCAGGCAAACCCACCGTGAGGACAACACAGCAGGAAACCCACCTGCCTGCCACAGAGCCCTCACCTGCTACCACGAGCTGCACGGTGGCACGGATCTCACCCTGTGGGCTGTTGGAGGCGATGCACGTGTAGT
>NW_010388148.1:16654-19482 GCF_000710305.1 Buceros rhinoceros silvestris | reverse complement strand
CTGCTCACCTTGTGGAAGGACAAGATGCCAGCATTGTGGCTGACGTGGGATGGCAGGCTGCTCCCATCTGCAGGATGCAAGAAGAGGGATGCAGCAGTCACGCGTGAAGCACTGAGTCAGGTGGCAGCTTCCCAAGCAGCCCCAGCCCCACTGCATCAGAAACAGACATATCGCAACCACGTCCCCTTTACCTGTTTTAGTCCACTGGATGGTGGGTTTTTCCCGGCCAGTGGCGGAGCAGGACACTGTAACCTCCTTGTCAAACTCCATGCACTGCAGTGGCTGGGGTGGCGGAGTGAACTTCAGCTTCTCTGCAAGAGACAGACGTGCTGTTAGGCATCCCCAGCCACAGGAGGCACTGGAGGTTAGGGCTATCACACCGGCACCCTGCCAGGCCAAAGAGCTCCCCACAGGGGGAGGATGCGTAGTGCTTGTCAACGTACCTAGCACATGTACCCGTGCGTATCCCTCGATGCTGCCTGCTGGCGTGCTGCTCACGCACTTGTACATGGTCCCATCGTATACCTCCACGTTGTTGATGCGTAGTGTCCCATTCTCAGAGATCTCAAACCGTGAGTCCTACCCAGAAGGAGGGAGGGAATGGGGCAGAAACGACTCCGTCACTAGCCGTGGGTTCAGACCTTGCTTGTGACACTCCTGACGCTCCATGCACCCACACCATGCCTCAGATAGACACAGCCCTGCTGAGACCCAGATGGAAAACTGAGACAAGCTGCAGTGATATCTTTCTGAGGGATGTTACTGGCCCAGAAGTACAGGGCTGGCTGCCAGCCAAGTGGCCAGAGACAGCCAGTTGTGCACCCATGCACCAGCAGGACGTGGTGGTGCCAGGAACATGGGCAGAGTGAGGGTGACAGGGATGCTGGGCCTAGAAGCAAGGTGAGAAACAGCAGCAGCAGAGGAAGGAGCTGAGCAAGTGCCTGGCAGAAGTGCCCATGAGTATGAGGGTTTTGCCCCATTGCCTCACCTCAGAGATGGAGATGCCGTTGCGATACCAGGTGACAGTGGGTTTCAGGGAGGCCTTGCTGAGGCAGTGCAGGTATCCTGGCTTGCTCTCCTCCAACTGGCTGTCCTTGGGCATCTCTACCCACTTGGGTACGGCTGGGCACAGACAGAGGCAAGGGGTTATGCACGGCTGCTCACCACCACGCTGGCCAGTACCAGCACAGACCAGACAGGCAGTGTGCAGCCAGCCAACGGGACCCTGCAGCCCAGCCATGAGATGTGCCTCTCTGTATCAGTGAGGTGATGCATCAGCCCAACCCAGCTCAGCCCAACCCCCTCTCCAGCCCCGGTCTCTATTGCCTACTAGCCACAGTGATGCTCAGCTCCTGTTTCTTCTCTCCAGCTTTGTTGGCAGCATGGCATGTGTAGGTCCCCGCATCCATCTCGGTGATACTGGTGAAAACAAGCTGATCTGCCTCTTGATACACTCTGCCAGCAGCAGGAACTCGTTCCTGGTTCCTCTCCCACCAGACTTGGGGCATAGGTATGCCTTGTGGGGCAGTGCAGGCCACACGGTGCCCCTGGTTGGCCGTCAACACCTTCGGGGAGAAGGGTGCCATTTCTTCAATCTCTGAGAGGAACAATAGACAGCAGGGCTCAAAAAGGGCAAGAATGCGTGGCCACCCACCAGCATCATCATCCCCATGGAAGGTACCAGCTGAGGGAGAAAGTGCAGAAGCCACGTTTGCTCCCTTCATCCAGGCAGCAAGGATTGGCCATTTCACAGATAAATGAAGTAGTTCTCTGCGTATTGACCAATCACTGTATTGCCACATAGTTCCAGAACGACAGTGCAACTCTGAGACCCACTGCCCATCCTGCCACCTGCCCCAGGATCTCACCTGCTAGCTGCAGAGTTGCCTTCAGCACAAGAGCTTTCCCCCTCTGCCCACGGCCAATGCACTTATAGACACCGGTGCTTCGAGCTCTCACCTGGGTGATCAGCAGAGAGCCATTGGCGAAGACGGTGGTCCTGGGTACACAGGGAGAGGCAGGGCTCAGGGGGCATCTTTGCAGGACACAGACCAGAGCCACAGCCCCACAATGTCCTACATGAGCCATGTCAAAGTCTCCCAGCCCAGGGAGAGCAGCACATGTGAACAAGAAGATGGTGGGACATACGCTTTATGGAAGAAATGAGCTAACAGGAGTCTCTTTACTGGAGAAGAGCCGTCTCGCACCAAAAGATGCATCACTAAACTGTGCCAGTTCGGAAAGCTGGCATACCCAGGAAAGGGAGTAGGGGGCACAAGGTGGCGCCTGGGAGCTGACAGGCTCCTACTGGGCACCTGGCACCCACCACGTGCCTTGCAATCTGGCTGAGACAGCATTGTCCAGGGGCAGACTGGGCTGAGAGATGTCCCCAGTTCTGGGGATTGCCCCATGCGTAGGTGCTTGGGGCTCAAAAATACTCCTGGCTCTAGGGATCATCATGCAGTGGTATCTGGAGGTGCAAGACAGCCACAGACCCAGAGATTACTGTGCAGATGTTGGAGGCCAGGAGGTGTCCCTGAGTCTGGGGATAACTACCTGTGGGCATCTGATACTGCGACACGTCCCTGACTCCGGAAATTATCTTAAGTGGGTGTCTGGGGCTTGAGCAACCCCTGTTGGTTCCACAAAACCGCCACACATGGACATCCGGGGCTAGAAGACATCCCCAACTCTAGGCATTATCACACATGGGCATCTAAGACTGACGGCCCCACAGACTCACTGGAGGACAAACTGCTTGCTGAGTCCTACGCAGATAAAGGCCGTGTAAAAGTACCAAGTCCCGGCTAAACCCACTCCAGCCATGC
>NW_010388148.1:9919-16547 GCF_000710305.1 Buceros rhinoceros silvestris | reverse complement strand
CCAGCCATGCTGAGAAGCCAATCCCACCGGCCAGCCTGATGTTGAGTATTTGCCCTTGGGCACAGCCAGGGTTCATCTTCTCTCTGCTGCTTCTGGGACACGGTGCCCCCCCTCCTCCCAGCCCAGCCCACATTACTGGGGTCCCTGTTACTTGGATCTGTTGGTGATGGGGCTGTCTTCAAAGAGCCACTCCTGTGTGGGAGGGGGCACGGCTGCGAACTGACAGTCAAACATAGCCTCTTCATTCCTGGTCACGATGAGATCCTGGGGGATGATCACTGCCCGAGGAAAGCTCTCATCTGCAATGAGAGACCACAGGAGGGTAAAAAGAGCAGAGCAGCCTGTGGCGTCCCTTCGCCAGCGCTTGGGGGAAAACTCAGAAAAGAGCTGGGTGCACCCCGCAAGCACACGCAGGCCCAAAGGAGGCAGATGTGCCAGCACAGCTGTAATTACACAGCCAGAGCATAGGACTGCACGAGGCAGTTGCTTGGGGAAAGCCCCTTCTACTTCCAGCAAGGCCCAGAGCACCCTGAGCTCCTAGAAAACACAAACTTGTCACAGGTCTGCAAATTCCCTTGTTCAGTTTCAAGTAACTCTCTAAAGTAAACATCACCTGCCATCCCTGGGCCTTGCCTTCAAAGGCCAACAGGGCATCTCACCCGTGCAGCAACAAGGTAGCACCGGTATTAGCAAAACCAGCAGCACCTACAGCCTCCAGGGCTCAAACCTTGTTGAAAGAAGGCAACCCCGGTGCTCCCAGGAGCAGCGAGGACAGCATAGACCTGCTCCGGAAAGATGCAGGGGCAAAAATCAACCCCTGTAGAAATGGCAGGGTTCACACCTGGCCAGGCCTCTCTCACACAGAGAAGGTCACACCAGACTGACACTTCCCCCACAGCCTGACTCCCATCCTGCCGCAGAGGGGAGGCTGTCGGCAGAGCAGTAAAGTAGCTAAGCCCGCAGCCCTGAGCAGCTGGGACACAACTTACCGATGATGTTCAGCGTGAAGTTGTTCTGGCTGCAGATGAAGCCGACGGCACTGCGAGCACAGCAGTAGTAGAGACCGTTGTCATCAGGGCTGGCGCTCTGCAGGGTCAGCGTTCGCTCCTTGTTGCTGACAGAGTAGGTGCTGCGGCCATCAGGGAGGGGGGAACCATCCCAAAACCACTGCCATGTGGGGCTGCAAGATGGGGCTAGAGGGTAACCAGGTGCAGGGCACCAGCGGGGCTCCCCAGAGCACGTGTGCAGAGGAGACAGCCCAGAGATGGCCCGTTTCCCTGGCTTTCCATCCCCACTGCCGGCCCCAGCACAGACACAAAGCCGTAAGACATGCAGCCAAGTGAACAGGACATGACTGGAAAGCGATGGAGAGTGACCACAGCACACTAAGCAGCTCAGCAACCGGACTGCGACAGCCCATCCTTACTGTGCTCCTCGCTATGCAGCTCTGAGGAAGCAAATCTGCCTTCTCCCCCGGCGCTCAGCCACTCAATCAGGCTCAATCCCGCCTTTTGCCTCCCCTAGACTCTACTGAATCCTCGCAGGAGAGAAGAGAGAGAGACAGAGAGAAAGGGGAAGAGCACACAGCAAAGGTGCAGGGGGACCCCTGGCACGGTCCACTCCTCAGGAGGCAACCCTTACCGCGGGTGGCCATCGATGTGACACCGCAGCACCACTGTGGAGGAGGGCTGGATCTCAGCTACGGTGGTCGGCTGCTTCAGCACCACACTGCCTGTCTCAATCCCTGTGGGATCAAAGAATATCGACACAGGTGGCCCTCCAAACCTCCAGAGCCCAGGGGGATGCTGACTCAGTAACAACCAGAGCAGGCAGCAAGGGCACAAGTGTGCTTAGAGACACATAAGCCCAAAGCCAGCACGGAATAAATGGACGCCCACCCTGCAACTGTCCCACTTTGCCATGTGTAGCTGTACTCTGATGGGTAAGAGGAGCTCTGAAAGGATACACAGAGCTCAGGATACACTGGGCACAGTATCACACCCTTTTCATACGTACAAATGGGGAAGGTGGCAGGAGAAAGTGTCTCTGACAGTCTTGGGGCCGTTAGAAGATACGAGCGTTCTAGAGGCACTGCTTGCACAGCTCGTGCTGTCTGACCCCTGTCTGACCACCACCCACACACACATTAGCGGGCAGCATTGCCAGCGTCAGACCATCCCAAGAAAGCGCTCTGCCCTGTCCACGGGGGCAGCACCAGGCTGCGGAGCGTGCCTGACTGCCCTCACCCCACGCTCACTCACACTTGATATTGAAAGATGCATTGGCTGTGCGAGCCTCCTCCCCAGTGAGCAAGTTCCTGGCTACACACTGGAAGTACCCGGCATCCCGATGCCGATCAACAGCAACAAACTGCAGGTTGCTGCCTTCCTTGAAGCGCTGCTCCGTGTCCTGAACGGGGAGCCCATTCTGCAGCCATTCAAACTCCACATCCGCTGGCTCCTTCACCTCGCAGCGGAGGATGGCACTGCGGCCGTGCAAGGCATCCTGCGAGTACGGCTCCTTGGTGAAAAGGATCGTTGCCTCAGTCCCCACAGCTGCGAGACAGAAAAAGGAGGGCACCCTTAGAGCACGGGGATGGGGAGGAGTAAGGAAGCATGTGCTGTTCTCCAGAGTCTCCAGACAGCTGAAACCACTGTGTTAGGAGAAACATACCCCAAAGCGTATGTGCCAAAACCAGTCCCCAGGAGGGGAGCACAGACGGATCTGTGCTCAGATTCCAGCACCACTGCTTTAAGGCTGTCTTTCCAGCAGTCAGTGGGACAGGGCTGCTGGAGCTTGCCACAAGCCAAGGAGAGCCCTCTGTTCCCTGGGGTCAGGGGTGTGAGGAAGGAGCTCCCAGGTGGAAAAGCCGAAGAAACCTCTTCCACACACTAACTCCTAGCCAAGAGCTCAGAGTCTCGGGGACAGAGGAGCCTGCGCTTCCCCATGTCTAACATGGCCACCAAGGGACTGTGCTAACGCATTCCTTAATCTGGCTGCTGTCTGGCCGCAAGCCAGCCATGCAGGCACTCTGCTCTGGTTACCAGCTGGCTGCGGAAAAGAAAGCAGACAAAGGGCAATTCAGCACATGCCGATTGCTGCTGGACTCTGTTCCCAGCACCATACTCTGCAGAGAAAGGGGCTAAGCCAGGCAGGTTTCAAGCATCTTAGAATGGATCTCTAATGAAGGTGAGCAAGAAAGAGTTCAGAATGGTGCATTCCCACCATTGCAAGAAAAATGGCTTCAGAAAGTTGTTGCCTGGAGGAGTTAACATCAACAGGATCCAAGTCCACCTGAAGGGAAGTTGCTCTTTTGAGGCTCAGCCACATCCTCCTGCCTGGTGTTTGCATAGAAAGCCTGGTAAAGGGACACAATCTGAGAGGACATCTCAGTCACCCAGAGCTAAGGGTGAGGGATCCTGCTCTGAAGGGGAAGTTTTGAAGGGGGCATCTAGATCATCATGTTCTAAAGCCTCTCCCACCTGCAGCCACTCACAGTCACTCCCGAGCCAGCCACACATGCCCAGCCCAGCTAGCCTGAACTCTCCTGCTCAGCAACAGTGAGGCACAGCCACAAGTGCTCACCCAGCACTGCTGCTCCCCAGGATAAGGGTCCAATTTCCCAGCTCCAAGAACATGTCAGTCAGGAGCAGGCACATCTCAGCCTGAGTCCGCTAACACCCTTTCCCTAGAGCCCATATAAAGAGAGCGACAAAGTCCTACCACTGTGAAAACCACAGAAGCCTCCTTCCAGAGACGCTGGGGCAGAGGACACAGTAGTCCAGAACCCAGAGGTCATTCCTGCCTGCAGCCTTTGCAAAATGGATCTGTGAGTTTAATTTCAATTTTCAGGCACCCCAAACAAGCCACCAGAAGTGGGCAGCAAGGAATTGGGAGGTCACAGGAACAGCAGTGCACGACAACGCAGATCTAGGATGTGGACCTTGATGCAGCCTGGCTTTCTACCTTCAGCACCCAATTGTGCCGCTGACCTTGGTGCGCAGGCAACATCCCCAGGGGACTGTTCTCAGCCAGGTTAAGTGCCACAGCTGCTGGGTGGACATCCCTTCTCAACTGCACTCACAGCATTTTAGGCCACCAGGAGCAGCCACAGATTGATCCCTGTGGCCTGAATCACAGAGCTGCAAGAGAGCACCTGAAGTCCTACCTCCTGGGTCTAAGCCCCATGAGCATGCTGTGCTCCAAAGATCAACATGTCCAGTGAAGTTTGACATTTCCATCGTCAGATACCATGTACTTCCCCAAAGGGTAGGAACTATTCATCAGTCTGTGACAGCTGTCTCATAAACACCACAAGATGAATGTATGCCCCAAGGTGACACAATGTGTGGTAACACGTGTTCTTACATAGGCACACACATCTAGTTCCCTGAACATCAGACGTCTCACCAAAAGCACTCAGCAGGACAGCAACAAACCGATCCCAACACACACAGTTATGCACTCAACAGCGCGACAGCTCCCAGAATGTCAGGAGCTGAGCTCATGACAAAACAGGCTGCTGGGACAGACAGACAGGAGTAAAGGGGAGCAGGACAGTCAAATCCGCTCAGGTTTGAATCCTCAGCGGTTGGGTCTGTCTTTTTCCACAGATATGCTTCAGGGCATCAAGGCTGATGCCCATCAAACCATACCTGTATGGGAGAAAATACGTGAAAGGCAGCAGCGTACGTTCGGAGACCTCATGAAGGAAATGGATCAGTTCTCCTCTTGGGGTCTCGGCATCCTGAAACCTTTCGCAGTCTACTAGTCATGCTAGTGCTGGAGTTCATGATGAGGCATCTCTCTCCGAAGCTGCAGGCCATTAGGGTACTAAGACATGATACTTTAAATTAGGTGTGCTTCTAGTATTAAACTGTCAGCGTTAGCACTATAACACTAACGAGCAGCAGAACTGCTTTCACGCCATCACTGCCAGCACCACTCCATTTCACTCAGCGCTGGTCAGCCGAGCGCTTCCCCAGCCTCAGCACATGCGTCTCCCGCCTCAGCATTCCCCAGCTCCAGACAGGAGGACATGGCTTTACGGGGACTTGATGAAGGCTTGGCACAAGCTCCACAAGGGAAGCAAGGATTACACAAGGTGTCAGCAAACACTGGGATCCAGCTCTGGTGAAGCAAGAGAAACTACTTACGTCCTTGTTTTCCATCCTGAGGAAACGGACACAACCATTTCAGCTCAAGTGGGATCCCTGTGATGAATCTCTCATAAGCACAAGTGCTAAAGCGAATTGGGATGAATGAGTGTTAATGTGCAATAAGAGCCATAAACTTGTGTTTTGTTTTGACAACAGCATCCAAAGTGTCATGGATGGACTGGCTGCACACGCTGGAAACCTCTGTCCCAATCATATATCAGATTGAGCTTCAAGGAAAGACCGGTAGCAGCTAGGTGAGGTCCAGACGTTTTGGGGTAGAAGACATCAGAAGCTGAGAGCTAGATACAGCTTTTCACAGTACTCTAAACCCAGAGCACCAGGACCCAGTGTTCGGAGACAGGAACTGCTGCACCGGCCATAAAAGCGGTACAGCCCTGGTGCAGGAAATGGCTGCAGTCAGCATGGTTCACACAGCCCCTCCACCTCATCTGGGCTTTTGGGACAGATGCTCAAGAAAGCTGTCCAAGGAGAAGGCTACCTGTGCAGGATGCCATTAGGCCAGGGTCGGGTAAAACCCGTACAAAACAAACAGCCATCACTACCTGTACTGAATGAAGGGGGAAAAAATGCCTCTGCTTGTTCCACTCCGCCAGCTAGAGGATCTCCCAGCAGCCCGCGTGGCAGTCATAGCCATGGATGACCTGGCCGTTGGAGGCTGCCAGAACTGCCCCAGCTGGCAGGTGAGAGAGCTCTTGCAGCACCTGACTGAGAGCAAAGGCGAGCCCTGCTCCATCTGACTGGACACCTTCAAAACAGCACGTTCCTGCTGTGGTGTCATGAGCTAATCCAGGCTCGGCCACATTGCTAGGAGCTGCTGAGAAGCAACATCATTCTTTCTCTTCCCTTAGCAAGACCCACCCCAAAAAATACCCAGAAACACCAAGTTTGTCAGATGCCATCTTAGCAAGCCCAAGCCAGTGAGGAGCTCTGCCCTGGTAATACAGCTGGGCCAGCCACAGTTCCACAAACCCAGCACTAAGTAGCAGTCCCAAACGGGTGTGCTGGCAAACACCCGCTCTCTGCACGTGTATGTGACACAAGCCGCTTCCGGGTGGGAGAAGAAGAAACCCTCAGCACATGTTTCTGGCCTAAAACCATTTCAACTGTGACTACAGAAGGTTTTTTCAGGAAAGCTTCAGGCAGATTATATAAACACATTTGAAATGCATCACACTTGAAAACACCCAGTGGTGTTTTACCCAAAGGATACTTAATTGACACGCAAAACCCTCCTGTGGTGGTAACAGACGGAGGTAAAGTGATTGTGTAGGAAAGTTGAACCGGTACCTACAGGTGCCCAGGGTATCATTCCCACATACCACAGGGCAAATTGTCTGCAGGGAGGGGACGGGCACCAGCAGAATACACAAGGATGGAGAGAAGAGGAGGCTCAGATCACATACCAACTCCGAGAGCATACTTACAACACAGGTCTGAATGCAGGAATG
>NW_010388148.1:2786-9825 GCF_000710305.1 Buceros rhinoceros silvestris | reverse complement strand
TGCACCTTCCTGAAAAGGTATCCCCCTTCTCAAAATTAATTAATTAATTAAGGAGGCAAATAGCAGCTTCCCAGGAAAAACATTCATATGAACAACTGCATTGCCAGCCTGAATTTCTACCAAGTCTATCTCAATTAACTTTTTGGACTTGGGATTTTCCCAAGACTCAGCCATTGCAGCCTCCTTCAAAGGCTGCAGTGGGCTGCGCACGCGCAGAGCATTTCAGGGTCACAGACAAAACCAGCAAAGCCACATCCGGGACAGATTTTGTGAGCAACCCTATGAAGTTAGTCACCGCTGTCTGAAGCTCTGCAGAGCAAGTTTTCGATACCATGAGCTTGCCAGTGAGCAAAGGGCTCTCTGTACATCCAGCAGAGAAGACGCAGTTCCACGGAAGCTAATCTCTCCAAGTGCCGCCTCAGCCACTCGGCAGCAGACTGCAGCAGTGCCTGGGAATGGCTCTAGTTTGGGGCCGTTCTACAGAGCTGGGTAAGTGAGAGACATCAGTGCTGCTGTTCTCATCAGCCAGAGCTGTAAGACAGCGCTCCAAAAGAGTACTAAGGGTCTGAGAGAGTCACAGCAGAGCTGGGAGCTAGCACTGGAAAATCTGGGCTAGTTTTGGGGGATCCCTGTTCCTACATGGGCTGCACCACGTTTGGTACAACCTGCGCACAGAGGCATTGTAGGGTTCTTGGGGAAGAAGGTGGCAGCAAATTGCCCAGCCATGTGTCTCACTGCTCACCTCCTCAGTTGGATGTTTTAACTCCTGTGTTGTGCCGTGAAGATAGCTGGGCAACAGGCAACAAACCTCATGGACTGCAGACCCTCATGGGGTGTTGGGATTTGTAATCACGGAGACAGACAAAAATGTGCGGGGTGGCAGGACTTGCCCCTGGGAGATTAGCCATTTCTAAGGTTCTATTAAGGGCTGCAGCCAACGAGAAGGTCTGTGACCCTGGTGCAGCCTGGCCAGGTCTGGCAGTGAAAGCACTCAGACACCTTCTGCACCATACCAAGAGCCCCGAGAGCACTATGGATGCTGCCTGGTGAACCCCTGCCATGGCAGCAAGCCCAAACCTTCATGCTCATCTTCAAGGTTGCAAGGGCATGAGACAGCATGACAAGCCAGACCTCGACCCAAACCATGTTTTCCATCTGTCACTTAACACATTAGTGCCAGTCCCACACAAGCACTTGCCTGGGGATGCTCCAGCAACCCAACTGAATCTTCGTGCCACAGAGTAACTGTGTAAGCTGGGGAGATCAGGCAGCACATCTCCTGCCCCACCTGACAGGCCTAGTAGCCTACATCATGAAACAAAAAGTCATTCGTCTCCTTGCCTAATGACATCTTTTGGGAATGTAGCCTCAACCACAAGGCCTTCAGCTGCCGCGCAGCCCCTGACCCCTGCTGTTTCCGCAGCCATCTCACTCACCTACAGCCATGCTGGGGAAGGAACCGGCAAGCTGGCTGGCAGCAGTGTGTGCCACAGCATGGCAGCCCCCTGCCTGCCAGGGGCACTTGCACTGAGCAGCGGTTGTGAAGAAAGCTGGCACAGATCGCAACAGGCAATGGCTAGACTTGGCAGGTGTTTGCCGTAGTTGTGGTCCCACGGGAGATTCGTGCTCCTCTGAACCCCAAGCCACCCACCGACAGGCACACCCAGTGCCCAGCTCCTGGACACCTCTTTGCCGAGCTAAAAGAGCCCTGGACAGAGGACAGAAAGAGAAAACGAAAGGATCCATTTCATCTGGTACCCAGAAGGGTCTAGGTTAGCAGCCTCTTGAGACATCACAACGGATGCAATGATACGAGCAATCCCAAATCTGCTTGCAACCAAACAAGAAATTAAGAGCATGGGAATAGGATTTGCGAGAGGGCTTTGTGCAAGTTTAAGTTTCCTGGTTTAGAAAGCAAGTCCAGCACTGTGGGGCTTCTGCAGCTTATAGTCCAGCCACACTCTTCAGCCAGGCCCCAGAAACATTATTGTGCAGACTTGCTTCCAGGGGCACTTCAGCAAAGTTCACCTTGGGTCAGCTCAGCCAGATGTGCAAACCAGCTCCTATAATGCTCTGTATCTGGAACAGCAGATTAGAGAAGCTGCAACTCATCTGCAGTGCCCAGGGCAGCAAAGCCCAGAGCACCCAAACTGCATTCTTCCTCCCCCCCTCTCCTCCACTGCCAGCAGGCAGCCTCAGATCTGCTCCAGCTGTGAAGGGGGACAGCTGGCTTACAGCAAACAAATAAAATGAAGACCCACAAGTACCAGAACACAATGGAAGGAGCTAGCTAAAAAAAAAAAAAAAGGCTCAGACAGCTCTCCCAAGTAGTTCTTTTGGCAAAGGGCACAGCCAGCCAGCCAGCCTCTGTTCTGGTCCCTCAAAGCTGAGAGGACCTCAAATGCCAGAGCAGGGGAGTTCACAGCTGTCCCACCTCCACTGCGGAGCCAGCATTCCCTGAGGCTGCACAACTAGCTTGCAGTTCTCAGTCCTGAGCTGGGAGCTGGATGTATTTACAGCACTGGCTCAGCACCTAAGTAGACAAAGAGCTTGGTAACATGCTGCTGAACATTTGTTCCCTGTCCGTTTTCTTTACTAGTTAGCACAGATGCCATGTTCCCTAGGAAGGCACCGTGCATCGCAGAGACAGGAAGCCTGCTCCTCCTAGTTCCCCAAACCTGCAGGGCCCTTCGCAACACCCAAGGGCAAGGAACAGAGCAGCTCACCTGAGGAAGACCTTGGGTACTTTGCAGCAACTACACAGTGCACTCCCCTGCAGAGAGGAGGCCAGGCATACAGCTGGAAGCGAAGAAGATGAGCTGATCAGAGATACCCTGGTACCCACCACATTACCTTGAGGTGGGAAGCGGGAGTAGCCAAAGTCTGTCCCCAGGCTGCAGCCCTTCAGCCTCACACTGAAAAAACAGGATTAAGAGGCACTTCTACCAAGAGATCAATTCTGTATATGTCAGCTGATTAACAAACCTCAGCAAAGCAAGGTGGCCATAACAGCTTTCTGCCACCTGGGAATCCATTGCTGATCTATCGCTACCCCACCACAGCCACACTATGGCCTTTATGCTCTGCTACTGTCATTGCTCAGGCCATTGAGGGAAAAAAAGCCTCTGCAATCTTCCTCTTCAACGAGGAATAACTAAGGGAAAAGGAACGTCTGAATGAGCTAGCACACTCTGGACTCGTATCACTCCGCAGCACTTGCTCCCAGCTCAGCAGACCTGTAACAAGGCAAGGAGGACACAGGCAGGGCATTACTTTAAAGCTGCATGTCACAGCAGCACGCTTAGCTGCTGCTAACCCAAATCAAAACCAACAACATAGATCACGGCTATGAAGACCACATGGCTCCTCGCAAGCCCAGGGACAGAGCTAAGGGCCAGAAGAAAGGCAGCCCTTCAACGAAAAGAACATCAAATCTCATCAGAAGGCATTGAGAAGCTCACACTCAGGTCCCATGTCGCAAAGGAACTCAGCACAGGATGGACACGGACAGACCCAAACACAGGACTGCTTTATCGCCGTGTTCTCTGGGAAAGACACTGGGCCACAGCAGAAGTCTGGGGTCAAAGGCAGTCACAGGCATACTTTCAGAAAAGAACATGACCTGTGCTCCATCCCAAGGCCACAAAAGGCACAGCAGGGATCGTATTAGGGTTTAGGGTCCTGAACTCTCACAGGTTTCAGTGACACACTGAACACCCAGAAAGCATTATCAAGCAGGTCTTGACTTTAGGAGCAATTCACCAAACACTGTCGTCTGCAGGCAGCAGTTCCTTCTGTTGCCAAGTCCTCAGGAACGCTCCAGTGCTGGGGCTTTGCTTTTAGCCACTCCTGGATCAAAGAGCAGCAGACTCTGGGTTCAAGCCCCTCCTTGCTTCAGAAGGCTGGGCAATCAAATCACTGGGGCTGGAGCATCCTGAGCTTGTTGGTCCACGAGAAGCACTGAACCCCCTGTGAAAACAATGCTTCGCTCACTGCAGGCAGGTTTAACTCCTCTTATGCTGGGTGTGCACTCCTCACCAGCAGCTTAGCCCGTGCAGGCTTGGCCGTAGCTCCTACAAGGGAGCAATGTTCCAGACACTGAAGCACTGCTAATGCTCAGGACTGCAACTCTCAGCTGACAGCCTTTCCTTCCCGCTGCAACCAGGCGCTGCATGCACAGCCCCCTGGTCTGTGTAACATCTGCGCCCCAACGGACTCCACACATCCCTCCTTTTCTCTCTCTTCCTCACCCACAATGGTCATCCCAAGCTCTCAGCAGCACTGTGCTTGCCTGCAGCACCCATGCTCCTTCCGCCCCAGCCTCTGCTGCAAACAGCCACATCTGCAGAGAGGGAAGCCAGCCCTCTCCACACCAGGGGAGCCACGAAGAGCAGCACAGAGTAAAACCACTCTTGGCCTCTCGGCCTGCCCCCTCTGCCGTCACCGGACCATCCAAGCACTTAGTACCTTAATCCCACCTGCTCCCCACCCACTGCAGCCCCAGGGATGCACGCTGCCACTGAGCCAGTAACACACGACAGCAGCTGCTCTTTGTCTTCATGAGGCTCTTGGTGAGCAGAGGGCCCCATACAGACCTCCCATTCATGGCTCAAGCAAGCCATATGTTTCCTGGCACAGTTCATTATGAACACGTTCCTATAAAAGCAAATTTTTTGGCATGTCAGGACTTGGAACAACACATGGGTCTGCTATTCCTCACCTCCTGGTCACAAACACAGAGCCAGAAGGCTCATTTGTACCAGCTGAAGCTGCAGAAGCAGGCAAGAAAAACCGTGAATGCTTAATAACACAAGCAACCCCCCTGCTTCACAGGTCGGTTTCTCTAGCCACATAAAGCAGCTGCTCACAGCACATTTGCTCCACACAGCCTATTCCACTGCTCAGCAGATACCACGGAAACAGCAGCCAAACATCCAGAGAGATTTGCATCTCCAAATGATTTCCAGCCAACATGTTCTGTGCAAGAGGTTCCAGTTGAGAAAGCTTTTCAGATGGGTAAAGTTGCAATAAATCATCCTCTCCCACCAGGCCAGATGGAAATAGTTTGATGCAGGCAAGGAGCTCTACACATGGAAGGATTGGTCTGATCAAGCTAAACATCTGAAAAGTCTTTGAATACCCATCATATAAGCCTTTTAAAACCATGTCATTTCCCATTCCAGTTAAAGAAAAAACAAAAAATCAGTCTGCACCCAGAGGAAGAAATCGTTCCTATTTGAGCACCCAGCACAACTGGATGGGTAAAAACCAGCACTTTCCAAGAAATGCTCAGCCACTGTAGTTTTTGGCTTCACAAGCCAGGAGGAACTGCATCAATGCCTAGGAGCTTCACATCTGGGGTAAGTGCAGCATGGTCGTACTGGGGTGGATCAAGCCAGTGATGGACTTAGGAAGACACCATCTATTTTCCCCTATAGTTGTACCACCTGGATCCAACAGCCCTGCTCTGAGAGTGCGGGTCTGCTCAGACATCCCACCATGTCTTCGCTGGGTCCCAAATGGAAACTACAGAACTGCTGCACTCTTTTCTCACCTCCATCTCTGTGTGCCAATGCAAGATTACATCTTCTCAGACCTGGCCACCACCATGGACCCCACCAGAAGCCCTATGACCTATAGCAGATGCAAGCCCTTATTTGGGAACATCTTGGCTGCTGGCCTACCAGTGAGTGACAACTGCTCTGCAATGGGACCACAAGCTCAACCCTGGTGGCCCACAGCACCGCTCCCCACTGCCCACTGCATGGAGGGGTGCTTTTAAACACAGGCTCCAAGCAGCCATTGAGAAGCCAACTCTGCCCTTAAAACCAAGCTTTAGTGTTAAAAAAAGAAAAGCCGCAACCACTTAGCACAACTCTTATTGGCCTCCCCAGAACTGTTCAGAGTGGCTGCAGGCTGTGGGGGATTTTTCTTGTCTGTGGTTAGCAACCCTTCTGCCCTTCCAGGCCGAGGATCCCATGCTTGGGAACTGCTAAGCCCAATTTCTGAGCAATTATCGCGGGAAACCAGAACAAAACCACTGTGGTGTGAACACTGAATCAACTGTGAGGCAATGCTCACAGCAACGTGTTGCTGCCATACGCAGTGGGGAGGTGCCTGCAGCCTCCCCTGCACACAGCCCCAGTCACGAAGCAGGCAGAAACAGGAGAAAAGGCCCCGAGTATAACTGAGAAAAAGGTTCTTCATAAGGACAAGAAGCCCAGATACCCATCTGCAGCCTCCCAGTGGCTGCTGGCACGTGCCAAGATAGCCACGCTACCCAGGCACTGACCTCCCTCGGTTCAAGCAAGTTCGGGGCTTCCTCACCTCCGTTCCTCACACTGCCCACCCTGCTTCCCCAGCACAGATCCTGTGAATCCCAGCCCCTGCACCAGCCACACACTCCTCCAGCTTCCTTCCTCTGAGATGATCCCAAGCTCAGATACAGAAGTCTGCCACAACCTCAATCCTTTACAGCTCCCTGCCTCCACCCTTGCACTGGCAGCAAGCGGAAGCCCTACTCCCCTGTGTGCTCAAAGACAGGCAGCAGGGTAAGAGCGAGCCACCCCAAAGCAACGTGACACGATAACCTCTGCAGTCAGGGACAGGGCGATGGGGGGAGGAGCCAGCTCCAGAGCGTTTCCCACTGCATGAGCTAGCTGCTGTTCTCACAATGAGCAAGAACGGCAACGATGGTGCTATTCTGCAGCCATGGAGTAATGGGAACGTCACAGAAGGTTCCTCCTTGTTCCCAAGCAGAGCACGTCCCCAAGCTGTTGCCGACCAACATTCCACTGCAGGCTTACTTGAGATGGTGGGAGAGCTACCATGCTGTGCAGTTTGCCTCCAAGGCTAAGGGTTTCACCAGTGGTCTTTAGGGTGTGGTAAACGTGTCTGGGCTGAACTGCTAGCTGTCTGCTAGCTGACTGCCCCACAGTCTCTGCCAACACCTCGGCACCTTGCTGAAACAAGGGAAAGCAAACCAGGGAAGTCCTAGTAGCAGCCGAGCTCCTTTGCTGCCCACAACAGCTGGGGCTGC
>NW_010388148.1:0-2687 GCF_000710305.1 Buceros rhinoceros silvestris | reverse complement strand
TGAACCAGAACAACTGGCCTTCGCTCTGCGAGAGGCCCCTGTCTGTCCTAGGAGCTGGCTGACATTGTTCTGAGCCATGCTCTGCAAGACAGGTGTACCCATGCTCCTGGCCTTCACTGCAAGAGAAGGCTCAGGCATCTCTGGGGGACACACCTGGTACCAGGAACATTATGTCATTCTGTCGGACAACTGAGGCAACTGCGTAGTCCCTAAGAGAAGACCAGGTGTCCTTCCAGAGAACCAATCCGATCCATGAGCGCTGTTACGGGGTGGTACAGCTGGCAGGGGTACAAGGCAGAGTTAGCAGCCAGATCAGAGCTCCTCTTGCCCAAACTCTCAGGGCATGGGCACATGCTGGCACCTGTCTGCACCACTTGGCCTCTGGCTTGTGGAGCAGACAATCTCTTTAGTTCGGCCAGGCGAGCCTGTGCCTGCTTGCTAAGCAGGGGCTACAGGACCTCCAAGAAGGCCAGGACAGTATTTTCGTGGCAGATAAAACACAGACAGAGGAGTGAGTGAGACAGGAAGGCCACAAGCAGGAACTGGGAATCCTGCTGGCTCAATTAAACCATCTTTAATGGTGCATCAGCCAAAGACTCCCGAGCAGACAGCGCCAGCTGTGCTGCCAAGCCCCAGTGAGAAACACAAATGCTTCAAGGGTGACTCAGCAGCAGTGACAGGCTTGCTGCACCCTTGCTGCTGCCAAGCTTGCTCAGAGCCCTTGAGTGATTCCCTGGCTTCCTCAGCAGCACTGCTTTACAGCTGACATGCGCTACTGGCAGCGCGCAGCAGGCTGGAGATGCAGGTGAGCCAGAGGCCAAGCTCTCTGGCTGGCACAGCAAAGCTCCTGCACTTTTCTCCCACAAAAGGAAACATGGCAGACAGGCACCAAGTGAAGCCAGGAGGAGCCATGTGCTCCCTGTGCAGTGGCCTCAAAAGGACAATGCTTCCACCACGATTTACATAAGAGGCATGTGAGAATGCAAAGGTCTTTACCAGGCAGAACCCCTCTGGTGGTAGAGGAGAGTTCAGGTGGTGCAGGACAGCCGCGTAGATCCTGCCAGCAGGAAAAAGCTGCAACAGAGATGGCTCAGGGCTTAGCCCTCCTTGCCTCGGGGCTGGAGGGTGAGACCCTGCAGTAGCAAGGCTGTGTTGCTTCACCCACAAGGTCCACGTGGATGAGAACTCATTCCAAGGTAGTCTGGGCCAGCATCTCCGGGTATCACAGGAGCGCTCAGCGCTACATCCTCACAGCCCTCCCCTTGGGCTGAGGGCCAAAGGCTGACGTTGCTCCTGCCGTGCCAGCCCCAGCCAAGGGGCATTTCTCAACAGTGCTGTGTGTGCAGAGAGAGCCCCTGGCCAGGCCTTCGTGTTTTTCCCGCTCCATCAGAAACATAGTTCCAGGAGATGATGGGAAGAAACTGAACAAGCTCCGTGAAGCTGCCGGAAGCTTCCCTTCAGCAAACGGGAATCTTCAGGCCAGCCAGCCCCGAGAATGGGAACAGACCGCAGGGGCGGGGCAGGGGAGGAGGCGGCCAGGGCCAGGGAAGCAGAACAAAGAGAGGATGCACGCTCGCAGGCCTCCAAGCAAAGCCAGCCACTGCAGCGACACACCACCAAGGAAACCCAGGCTGCTGCTCAGAGCTGGCTCATCTACATGCAGCGACGCTGCTGGAACAGCACCCAAGCAAGCCTAGGCTGTGCTGGGCACGGTGCACTCCTGTCAGCAAGCTCTGCTGGCTGCCCGAGGACCGTCTGGTAGAGAACGAGACGGATTCCGCACTGAAGCTGCCTGAGTGAGCTGCTTCCCTGCATGCTGCCACCAAACCACTGGAAGGAGGAAAAGCTCCCCTGTACCACCCAAACCTGCGCTGGCTCTTGGGTGTTCTTGGGCAGGATGTCTTACAGATCTTGCTTTCTGAGAAGGCCAGGTGGGAGAGTTACAACCTTACCCAGCAAACCTCAAGCCAAACATGGCTCACCAGCAAGCTCCGCAAACATCCCGAGAACAAGGGAGGAGGAACAGCAACTGGGGTTGGGGGAGGGCGATGGGGAGAGGGTGCAGAATCACATCTACAGCAGCGCAAGTCCCCTTGGTGTCCCCCTCTCCATTTTGTTGACAGCTATATGTTTACACTGTCTACAGGACCTTCAAGACCACCCATAAACAACCCTCCAGCCCCAAGGATTGCTCTGAGAGCTGGTGACAAAGGGACAGCTGCACTCCAGAGCCTTGCGTGCAAGGAAGCAGACAGGGAGATTATTTATCTCCCAAGCTCTGCTCTGGGATAAGTATTTTAAAGCTCTGTCCAAGTCACTGTGATATATTTACAGCTAAGTTTCCCTTAGTTATCTGCCTGTAGAGACTCAGATGGATTTGCCACAAAGCCAGGAAGATCCAGATAGCCAAGCTCTCCAGACAGGTCATGGAGAAATGGCTCACCCAGGGCCACAGCCTTGAAGATTACACCCAGGCCATGCTGCAGGGATCAGTTGTGCACCGCTGCATGCAGCTGCTTCTGCATGGCCCACCCACAAGCACACATCCAGCCACGCTGCCAGGAGCCTTGCTCCCAGGAGCAAGGAGACGGCACAGAGGCTGGGGGATGCCACGTACAGCGCCACATCTGGGGCAGTCCTGCAGCTCTACTCCCCACAGAGCGAGGCTGCACTGTGAGTCCAGCTCA
>NW_010388147.1:3415-4894 GCF_000710305.1 Buceros rhinoceros silvestris | reverse complement strand
GTTTAACCCCTCGACAAAGCGTTAACGACCCCCCCTGCTCTTGCAGCCACAGGAGCGAGGAGGGGGAGTCAGTGCTGGAGCAGCCGCTGCCGGAAAGGATCTCCTTCATCCGCGGCTTCCTGCAGAGTAAGAGCTGGCGCCGGGGAAAGCAGCTGCCCCTGCTCAGTGCCCCTCGCCCCGGTGGCGGGTCCGTCTGGGGTCTGGTGACCCCCTCGCACTGCGTCAGCAGCTTGGGGAGGCGGCGGGAAGGAAAATTAGCACTGGAAATCCCTACTGGAGTCCGGGCTCAGGGCAAAGGAGGTGCAGAGGTGAAGGGCAGGGTGCTGGTGGGTGCTACTTGCCCGGGGGTGGGGCATTTTCCACCTGGTGCCTGGCCTTAAGCTGCTTAAATCCCACTGGAAAACCTGAGCAGGAGCCCTGGGAGGGACCATGGGGCATCTCTTATGCTTTTGCTCGGTGTCTCCTAGAAGGGGGAGGCGCCATGTCCCACCCTCCAGAGGTGGAACCCAGGTTTGTGGAGGAGCAAAAGCTACAGGAAGGTGCCTGGGAGGGAAATAAAATCCTGTTAGAGCTAACGAAGCCCAGCCCTGAGCACCTTTCCTTGGGGGATGTGTCACGGGATTGCCCTCCAGCCCAGGCGCATCACCTCGGGGGATGGGGCTGTGCTGTGGTCCGGCGGGGCCGTGACTGGGAATCCGCTTCACGTTTCAGAGCTCTGCAAGCACAAATTGGCTGCCGAGAACCTGGTCTCAGCGCAGAAGCTCCTGGAGGGCGAGGAGTTGGCATTGGCCAAGGTAACCGTGGGGTGTGCACTGCTCGGGGCCGGTGCTGATGCCAGCCACAGGCTCAGTGACGTCTCCCTGACTTGTTGCAGGTTGCTGTGCTGCTCCTGTACCACACCTCTATGAGCTGCCAGAGCCCAGGTGACTGGAGTGGGTTTGACTACAAGACCCAGGTAACCCCGTCTGGGTCCCTTCTCCGGGCTGGGGATGTGGGGGAAGCTGAGTGGGGATGTGGGCAGAGTGCTCTGTGTTTGGGTGCCCTTAAAAGATGGGTGCTCTGGGCAACAAAAGCTGGTGAGTGCGAGGAGCTGCTGACCCACAGCTGCTGACCTCCCACCGTGGCTCCTCTGACACAGGTCGAGCTGGCATCAGTCCTCAAATTCGTGCTGGACAATGAGGAGAGCCTGAACGAGAACCTGGAGACCTTTCTGCTGAGGAAAGGTGAGCGTGGTGGGTGCCAGCAGCACCCAACCAGCACAGGTGACCCATTTTTAGAGCATAAAACATCAGGTTTTTGCTCATTTTGGGCTGCTGTGGCGTAAAAGCAGCAGCACCACCCAGCTCTGAGGGTCTTATGGGGATATAAGGAGGCTCTCTTGGCTGGGCTGAGCCATCCCTCCTGGTATCAACCTGAAGATCACAACCTGCTCTTGTGATTTCCAGTGCCACCGTCCTCATCTGGCAGCAGCTCGGAGGA
>NW_010388147.1:882-3317 GCF_000710305.1 Buceros rhinoceros silvestris | reverse complement strand
AGCATGCCCCGCTCTGCCCCCTCCCACACAAGCGAGAGGTGCGTTTCCTGGAGCTGCAGAAGATCGCTTCCTCCTCTTCCTCCTCCTCCTCCAACAAGTATGTCTCCAGCCTCCCTGCTGCCGGGCAGGGGGGAGCAGTGGGAAGGGGCCATTGTCCTACCGTTGCAGATAACCATGGTGTGTCTCTGCACAGCTTCCCCGGCCCCCCGTCCTCCCCCATGGGGGACGTGATGCAGACCCCCCAGTTCCAGCTGCGGCGGCTGAAGAAGCAGTTGGCCATCGAGAGAGAGAACCGGGATGATCTGGAGGTGGAGCTGGCGGAGCACCGCAAGCTCCTCACCGAGAAGGGTCAGTCGATAGCGGGGCACAGGGAAGGGGGTGATGCCTCACCTGGATTCTATAGTTTTGTGATGGTTTTGGCCATCCTGATGGACACAGCTCGTGGGTTTGGAGCTCTTGGGCTTGATGGGGCAGCTTGGGGTGCTCAGGGTTGGCTCCGCGGTGGCCCGTGTCTTCCAGCATGCTGTTGTGGGGGGTTCAAGTGCCAGACAAAGGTGATAATGGACCCTTTCTCGCTGCCCTCTGCAGAGGCTCAGATCACCGTGATGCAGCAGCGAATCGATCGCTTGGCTCTGCTCAGTGAGAAGCAAGCAGCTGAGCTGGAGCCCAAGGAGCTGGAGGAGCTGAGGGAGAAGAACGAGAGGTAATTCCCGGGGAATGGCCACTTGGTCACTAGTGCTCCCATGTCTCTGCGCCGTGAGTTGTCTGTCCTTCCCCAGCAGTGCATGAAACAGGGGTGAGGGAAAAACCTTCTGCTGCTTCTGCAGCTGTGCAGGAGGAAGGAGATGGCTCCAGCAGCCACAGAGTCACAGAATCATTTGGGTTGGGAAAACCCTTTCACATCCTCAGGTCCCAGCGTTCCCCCAGCACTGCCAGGGCCCCACTAACCCCTGGCTCTCAGCACCACCTCTGGGTCTTCTCTGTGGCACTGAAAGCTTTCATCAGGGTGACACTGGGCCTCCTGCCCCAGCCCTTTCCCCAAACACCAACCCTCCAGTTTGATGCAGTTTGGTCAGATTCAAACTGGGACTCCTGCCTCTGCTCTCCGTTTGGCTCCTGCAAAGCACAAACATCAGTTTGTGATGTATTGGGGACCTGTTCAGAACTGGATTTCGGGCAGTTCCTCCCTGCAGGACAGTGATGATAATTAGTTTTCTCAGTGAAACCCAGCAGCGTTGGTCCCCAGCGATGGCCTCGCCCCCCTGGCTTTACACTCTCCTCTCCCCGCAGCCTCTTGGTCCGCCTGCACGAGGCCCTTCGGCAGTGCCAGGACCTGAAGACTGAAAAAGGCCAAATGGACCGAAAAATCAACCAGCTGTCTGAGGAGAACGGGGACCTCTCCTTCAAGGTACAATGTGCTGCATCCCCTCAACATCCCAGTCGTTTGGGGACTCCCAGTGAGGGGACACTGGGCTGTTTGCAGTGACTTGGAAGCCTGATGTGAAGGGTGGGGGGAAATCAGGTCTGGGTGGAGCTGCCTGCAGCCACAGCGTGGCTGATCTCTGACCCCTCTGGTGGGTTTGTCCCTCCGCAGCTCCGGGAGATTGCCAGCCACTTGGTGCAGCTGCAGGAAGCCCTGAACGAGCTCTCAGAGGAGCACAACGCAGCCCTGGTGCAGGCGCAGGAGAAGCAGGGGCAGCTGGAGAGTGAGCTGGGGGCTGCTGTGCAGCATAAGGTGATGGAGGGGGGGGTCCCTGGGGGGTGAGAGCACCCCGGCATGGTGTTTGAATAAAGCTGGGTGCCTGCACCACTCCTCCTCGCCATGTGGAGCTCAGTCTCACGTCTCCGTCTCCAGAAATGCTCAGAGGAGAAGATCGAGATTCTGCAGGGGAAGATTTCTCTGCTGGAGGATCAACTGGCCAAGCTGGGGGACAGCAGCGCCCAGAAGGGAGAGGTCCTGGGGGATGTCCTGAAGGTGCGGCTGGCTCTCAGAGCTGCTCTCTTGGAAAACTCCCGCTGCAGGGTGGGAAATGTGTGGGGCAGAGCCGGCCACTCGCTGTGGGATCAGGAGTAGAGGGAGCAGAGCAGCACAAGGAGAAGGCAGAGTGTGCTGTGGCAGACTGGGGGAGCTGGGAGGGAAGGGAGCAGTGGATGCAATTTGAGTAACATCTGGGGCGGGGTGTGTGTTTTGTCTTCTCTGCCCCTTCCGTCCTTCCCCTTCTGCAGCTGGAAGAGCTGACCCAGGAGGTGTCCAGCCTCTCCACTAAAGGAGCTGAGCTCCAGGCCACTGTCCTGCGGCTGGAGGAAGAGAAGCAGCAGGGGGAGGCAGCTCTGCAATCCGAACGTGCCCGCTCCGAGGAGGAGAAGCAGCAGTTGAATGGCCTCATTGCCAGCCTCCAGAGCTCCCTTTCTGAGAACCACCGGGCCAGGGAGAG
>NW_010388147.1:0-363 GCF_000710305.1 Buceros rhinoceros silvestris | reverse complement strand
GCCAATGCATCCCTCAGCAGCCAGCTGCAGGCCCTGGTGCATGCCCGTGATGCTGGCCAGGCTGCCTTGGCAGAGGATAAAGCAGAGCTGAGCCGTAAGGTCATCGAGCTGGAAGCCAAGATTCTGGAGCTGGGTGCCCAGCGGCAGCAGCAGGGAGTGGCAGAGGGGCTGAAAGCCCAGCTGCGGGAACTGGAGGGCAGGCTGATGAGACCCCCCGCCTGCAGGAGCGGCTACTCTTCCTGGAGGAATCCCTGCGGAACACCGAGGGCATCCTGGAGGACGAGAAGAGGCGGGCAGCTGAGAGCCTGGAGAGCAGCCTGGCCAGGATTGTCGAGCTGGAGGCTGAGAGGCAGCGGCTGGGGG
>NW_010388146.1:2666-5194 GCF_000710305.1 Buceros rhinoceros silvestris | reverse complement strand
TATATATACATATATATACATATATATACTTATATATATACTTAGGTTAAAAAAAAAAAAAAAGCAGCTCTGTATAGCTCCTTTCCAGTACGAGCAAAAAGACAAACAGAAAAGAAGAAACCCCAGTTATGAAATTTGGAGCCCGAAATATTAAAAATCCAAACGAGAAGCACGCTTTTCTGAAGCTGCATTCCTGGCGAATTTTGCGAAGAATCATCGCCTTCTGGCTCTACTTTCATTGGAAAAAATGAGAAGTAGTTGCGCTTTTCGTTGGCAACAACGTTGCGAATTCCCTAATACTGCGTTTTTCTAATAAGCCTTTGTAGACTCTAATCAACCCGCGCGTAACACCGTAACGTCCCTCAATCTTCCTATGCGAAAGGAGCAGCAGCGACTGAAGCCAGCGATCGTGTAATATTTTAATTAGCTCCTCTTGACGCAAATTCCTTTCAGCACACGTTTTTCCTGTTAATTACGGGCACCCACCCCTCTTGCAAGGTAAATGGTGGGCTTCAAAATTTTTGAAGAAAAACCCAGTACAAAAAGACAACAGTTTAAATACTGTAGAACTTGACCTTTTGGAGACGAGCGGTAGTAACTTAAACAGTTCCCTTTGCACGCCATCTGTATATATAAAAGCTAGGCTATCGAGGCGTTCCGGATCTGTTTATATTCCTCCAAAGACGAGATGTAGCTTTTTTCCTCGCTTTGTTTAGTTTAGCTACGGGGAACTATGCCCACAGTCTCCCCACCTTTTGACCACGCTTTTCCTTTGCAAAAGCGTCCTGCGGCAGAACTCCCAAATTCAGAGCGGTTTTACCCTCTGTAATCCGGCCGAAATACATGGGAAGGCGTAACGAATGCATTTTGCTTCTCCAAACGAAATGCCTGCCTTTGTTTATGTTGTTTTCAGTAAGGTTAGCGAGGGGAAGGCTCGATTTTCCCCCCTTCCTCAACGCGGAAGTCCCAATTACTGTATAAAAAGAGCAATTCAACGTTAGACCAAATAATCAACATTGATAATTGTGCTGAACACAGTAACTGAACAGCAGGCTCCCTGCAATTACCCACACATTCCGGGGCTTTAAGCGTACATTATCTCTGTTTCACCTAACAGCAAATAAAGCAGAGAACAGCTTGTGCCTTGGGTGTCTACTCACTTCCAGACGAGTTGCGCCCCTCGCAGCCTTCCCCATCACCCTCCCTGCTTGGAGGGAGGCATTTTGGGGATCCCCTCGCGTTGCCAACCCGCTTGTAGAAATAGACTGCTTGGTTTGGGGAAGATGGGAGACACAGCTCGAGCGATTCGAAAGTAGGCATCGGGGCTCCACGTGGGCTGCAAGCACACATATGCCCAGACACACGCACACCCCCGCACAGGCACACACGCCTATTTCCAGTTGCCTTCTCGCCCTTCTTGCCTTAATTTTCCTTTGTTTCCCAGAGACGGTTCCGGCCTCTGGCACAGCGGAGCCTCTCACGGCGCCATAGACCGGCCAGAGAGAAGCGGGAAAGAGCCCCATACAAACCTGTGCCAGCTCTGCTCCCCATTTCTAGCCCCGAGTTTTGAAATTTATTGAAATGCAAGAGGGGGGCTGCAGTGAGTCCGAGGAAGTGGCGTCCCGCTATTAAGCGTTGGGCAGCTCTGACATGTCTGCCCTGACACAAGCTGAAGTTGACTGCCAAAGTGCTATAAAACCCCAGGTCAGTCTAGAACTGTTTTCGGTTCTCGTAGACGCGCCGTGTTCAATTATAGCCTTAAAAGCCCTAATACAAGTGCAAGAATTTGTTTGCCATCACGCAGAGGCGGGGCGAGGCTCTGCAATGGTGGCGCCTTTGTTATCTCAAAGTCACTGAAATCCTTAAACATTCCTTTTTGTTTGAAGGAAGGGGTGTCTGCCTGTGTTCAGGGTGTGGGGAGAGGTTTTTCATGGATGGGATTGAGGGGGGGGGGACGGACACACAGAAAATAAACGGCTCGAGGATACCAAAAGGGGGCTTCCGACCACTCAACCCCACCCCCTGCAAAAGCTAGGGGGAAAAGTAAACGCGAAAAGAAGTATAGCGTTAAGAACAAAGCCAACTAGGACTCTTGTACACCCCCCAAGTAAAAAAAAAAAAAAAAGAGAGAGAGAGGGAGAGAGGGAGAGAGATGGAAAACACCCAAACCTTTTTGTAATCCCTAAAAGACCCTACAATCTTCTGCTAGCGGTTTTGACGACATGCAATCCCTTTCCATCCACTTTCTAGCAAGTATGTCAAGATGGACGATTAATTAATTAATTTCAAGTTCAGCACGCAGACACACAGTAAGCGGAAGAAGTTCTTGCAGCAAACCAAAATAAAGAGTTCATTACAGGGATACGTCCAGCGCATTTGATTTGTGAACAGTAACCCTTGTAAAATAAGAAAAACGCATATAAACATTAATGATAATAAATTAGTTTACTCCACTACAAAGTAATTACTTGATAATATTGAATTTACAACTTGAATTCAAACGCAATAGTTAACTATAATGTAGGGAA
>NW_010388146.1:824-2556 GCF_000710305.1 Buceros rhinoceros silvestris | reverse complement strand
AGGGAAAATACATAATGAGAATATTTTCTCTGTGCACAACATGATTAGATTTGCTATTGAGTCAGTTACGATAAGCTAAGCAATAAATAAACAAATCGATGTTGACATTTGAATACCGAAGACCTCCAGAATTTACTAGAGAACTTTCTCTGTATATATAAATACTTCTGCAGCACTGCGGATGAAGAGGGGGGGAAAATCCAAATATTTTTCCCCTAGCATATTCGTTTCTTTTCCTTTAGCCCTCGAAGTCCACGAGGGCATGGATCTTGAACTACATCTAATTTCCTAAGAGTGCCGACTTCACAATAGCCTTTTGCCGTTCTGTTTTTCTATTTTGATGAGATCCAGCCGGAACCCAAATATTTCTTTTCTGAAATCGAGCATCAGAATAGCAAAAAAAAAATTTTTTCCGAGAGTCTAGGGATGTTCATGCCTCAAAAGGTGCTGTATTTTTTGGCGTATTTCTCTGTTATCTTTTGCTCTGCTGATTCGTTGGGTGTGCATTTTTATTGGCAGAGAAGTACTTTTTAGTCTCTGCCGTGTACAAACTGCTTTCTGTATCATCTCTTTCATGCAACAATGGTAAAATTTTAACCACATTTTAAAAAATAGGTCTCCCTGGATCTCAGCCTTCAGCGACGGTACGAAGCAAAAAGGTACAGCAAAAAGTATGTTCCTACAGGTTAACAGTATGTCGAATAATTTTAGCTATGCTTCTGGAAATTAAACTCGGAGTATTTCTCAAGCTGGGATAGCCCAGCATCTACTGGTTCTACAAGTATTTAGCAGCAGCCTTGAGGCGGAGATATCGGCAAACACTCTCTAGCTCCATGGTCTGCAATTTAAAGGGCTTTTTGGCATTGAGCATGAGACAAGGGACGGTTTGGAAGGGGTGAGAAGAGAAAATCTGCGTCCTGGGAACCCGACATTATTAACTGTCTCCAGTAAAGCTTGGCTGAAGCCGCTCGGGGTATTTGAGGTTAATATGGAAGTAAGGGAAGGAAGACACTAAGCGCTTCGGAAGTGAACATGAATGCAAGCATGTAATCTATTCACCATGAAAATCAGTACAGACTTGACCCTGGCACATTCTTCCCAAGTAGCGTTTCCAGAAAAACCCTGAGGGGTGAGGGCTTTTTTCTTTTTTTTTTTCTTCGGGGTGGGGGGATGCCCAACCCGAACAAAACCAAACTCAAAGCAAAGCAAAGCAAACAAAAAAAACAAAAAAAAAAAACAAAAAAAAAACCAAAACCAGTTGCTATTTTTCCGAACAATTTTAGGAACACACCCGAACAAACCCAAACTCAAAGCAAAGCAAAGCAAAAAAAAAAAACAAAAAAAAAAAAACAAAAAAAAAACCAAAACAAATCAAAACAAAACAAATAAACCAGGCAAGCTGATTTCTTCAGGAATGTTTCCTGCTCGTAAGTAGCTTTCCAGAAGAAACCGTCCCTGCGTCTTTCCTATGCCCTCCTCTTCGTAGTCTGCCAGCGAGCCGCCGAAAGCCCCATCCAGTACACAAACAAACAGAAAGGTCTCACCTAACCCTGGGGGGATTGCTAAGCCTCTACTCCAGAGCCAGCGGGTGCCACGGGCCGGACGGCTAAGCTGGGAGCAGTGGCAACGCGGCTTTGTATCCCCCCAGGCTACCCCCGGGCAACCTGCGCTTGGTTCGCCCTTAGGCGCTGGCGACGAGCTGTTGCTTCCCCGTGCGATGGCCACAAAGGGA
>NW_010388146.1:0-665 GCF_000710305.1 Buceros rhinoceros silvestris | reverse complement strand
CCGCCCCCGCCGCTCGTCAATGTCAACGTCGGGCCACGTGACCGCACCTCCCTGCCGCCGCCGGGGAGAGCTTTCCACGTCAGCTTACGTCTCCCCATCTCTTACTTCACGGATCTGCTTCAAAGAGGCAGCTGCGTTAGAGAATCATGTTAAGCTCAGCTAATGCGGAGAAGCCGAGGTAGCCCTAATGATGGATTTTGATGAGCGTGTTCCTTGTTCCTCTAACATGTATTTGCCAAGTTGTACTTACTACGTCTCGGGTCCTGATTTTTCCAGCCTCCCTTCTTTTTTGCCCCAGACCCCGTCTTCTCGCCCTATGACATACTCCTACTCCTCCAACCTACCCCAGGTTCAACCTGTGAGAGAAGTTACCTTCAGGGAATATGCCATTGATCCCTCCAGTAAATGGCACCCCAGGAACAATCTGCCCCACTGCTACTCCGCAGAGGAGATCATGCACAGAGACTGCTTGCCTGCCACCAACACTGCTAGCATGGGCGAGATGTTCGGCAAAAACACAGCTAACGTCTATCACCCCAGCACCAACGTCTCCTCCAATTTCTATAGCACGGTGGGCAGGAACGGGGTCCTACCCCAGGCTTTCGACCAATTTTTCGAGACGGCTTATGGCACGGCGGAAAACCTGGCCTCGGCGGACTACCCGG
>NW_010388145.1:549-961 GCF_000710305.1 Buceros rhinoceros silvestris | reverse complement strand
AGGTGTGGTGTTCCCTCTGCCCGCTGCCATCCCTGCCTGCATCCCTGCGTCCCTCTGGGTGAGGAGGGGATTCTCCCCGCCCTGTGCTCATCTGCCCTCACGGATGCCCCCACAGCCCAGTTCCGTGCCCACGCCATGGCCGGGGAACCCCACAGCAGCCTGAGCCCGTGGGGCAGCACGATCCCTCCCACCTGACTCGGAGCTGAAGCCTGGGCAGCGCCGAGCAAAGTCCGCGAGCCGGGACACCCCCTCGGCGCCCGCAGCACTGCTCCCGAGATAAACCCACGGCACAAGGCAAATCCAAACTTTGTCCCATTGTGCAGCGGCGTGGAGCCATAAACCTGTGCGCAGGCGGCGTTTGCGTGAGGAAACACCCTCCTGCCCCACGTTCTTTCGCCGCCAGGAAACGGGA
>NW_010388145.1:0-415 GCF_000710305.1 Buceros rhinoceros silvestris | reverse complement strand
GGCCAGAAACCGGGCCTCGAGTGGCATTGCTGCCGGAGCCGCCCTGGCTCGCCACGGTGCTCCCTCCATGTGCTGTGCCTCAGCGGGGTTTGGTCACCTGGTTGTCCCCTGGTTGGGGACAGTTCGCTGCTGGCGCTGGGACAATCAGGTAGGGCGCATGGGGACAGGGCAGGCGTTGCCGTTACCGTAATTAATCTGAGTCCATAGTGGTTGGACATACGGAAATCGTGTTTTCAAGGGCTCCAGCAAAGTTTTTAGGGCCGTTTGGATCTGTGCTGGCAGGGACCCCCTTCAGCCTCCCCGGGGCATGGTCCCTCATCCCGTAGCAGAGACCCAGAGCCTCGCAGGGCAGCAAAGCCCTGCCTGCTCCTGCTTGCTACTGCCCGCTCCTGCCTATTCCTGCCTGCTTCTGCCT
>NW_010388144.1:23171-29148 GCF_000710305.1 Buceros rhinoceros silvestris | reverse complement strand
GCTTGTCTTGCATATTTGGTGTCGGCCTTAATACCAGTTTCATTCCCCCCCTTTTTGCAACAGGACCCCAGAGCTGAATGCCGTACTCCAGATAGGGTCTCACAAGAGTGGGGTAGAAGGAGAGAATCGCCTCCTTCAGCCTGCTGGGCACACTTCTTTTGATGCAACCTAGGATGCAATAGTCTTTCTGGGATACAAGCTTGTATTGTTGGCTCATACTCAGTTTTTCATCAGTACCCCCAAGTCGTTCTTCAGAGGGCAGCTCTCAATCCACTTATCACCCAGCCTGGTGCTTGGGATTGCCCCAAGCCAGGTGCAGGACCTTGCACGTGGCCTTTTTGGACTTCATGAAGTTTGCACAGGCCGAGCTTTCAAGCCGTATGACATCCCTTCCCTCCAGCGTCTCACTGCACCACACAGCTTGGTTTGTCAGCAAGCTTGCTGAGGGCACACTCAGTCCCACTGTCCATGTCTCCAACAAAGATGTTACACAGAGCTGGTCCCAATATTGGTGCCTGAGGAACGCACTGTGTACTAAATTACTATCGGTGTTATCTTTTTGATATTTCATTCTGTAAGAATTTTGCTGTTGGTTTTTACCATTAGTAAAAACCAGTTTTATGGAATTTGGAAGACTAAGCCTCAAAGAGAGGTAACACGCAGTTAGGTGTTCTTGAAGGTGGGGCTATAGTCAAATGGGCAATAGAAAAGGGAGATATGCAGGTTTGGAAGAGAATTCTATATCCTGCCCTGCTGCTCTCTTTCAGAATTACTATCCCAATGTTGCTCTTCAAAGCAGATTTGGGGGTTTTGGTTATCAAAACAAAATACAGTAATATCTAAACTGAATTTTTGAGATCCTCTCACAATCCTTCACTTGCTTATTGCTTACAGGATTCCTGTTGGGATGGCAAATCCCAAAATGTTCCTTTTTTTAACTCTTGGCAAAACTGTTTGATCCATGACAGGAAATCAAGACTGATCAAGTTGCCTTACACACAGAGAAGGCAGCAGTCAGAGGCGGCTAAACCATAACGGCTTCTAAAGTCTCTTGGCAATGCTCTTACTGAAACATTACATAGCAGTTAAGATCGGAATGCTTTTATCTATTCCCCCTATGATTACCTAAAAGGAGGACACAGCCCTGCAGCCAAAGCAGCATGCATAAGAGAGGAGAAGTAAGGTTAACATTTAAAGCTTAGCTGAACGCTTCCAAAACTTTTTGCTCTAATTGCCTGACCTCCATACATTCACATATTTTCTCTTATTGAGACTTGGGGTTCTTATATCAAGGATCTGTTCCATTAACATAACAATCTCCCAGAGAAGATATGACATCTGCCAATCTGGAACTAGAGAAAAATAATGAAATAGAAGTTTATCAATCAATCAGTCTAATAGTTCACACCAAAATAGTGTAAATGTTACTAACTTCTGCCAGCTTTTTCAAGGTCTGTGTGTAGGAGACTACTGACTATGCACAGACGTGCTTTCTTCCACTTGGAGATCATTCTCTTATGAAGATTTAAGTTAATGTAATTTTGTCTTAAATTTTTGATGAAAATTTGATTTGAGAAGATTCTTGCGCTAAAGACCAATATCTCTGTGAATAGAGGCCAACAGAATATGGAATTTTTTGGGCAATACAGTGTCTAATGGAGTCATGGCAGCTACAGCTGTTGAAGGTTTAACTGCAGAGCTTAACGAAAAGCAGGTGTTCTCTAAACTGGATTCTTGTCCAAAAACATGTTATATCTTGAAGATGTGAGTATTAAATTTTACTCCACAAAAGGGAAGGTATTTGGACTGAGGCAGCCTGTAAGTATGTGTGTGAGTGCTCGTGCAACCCCTGGTCGGTTTTACCTACCACACGGTTCGCACTGAGGCCTGATACACGCTGAGAGCGGTGGTTTTGAGTCAAAGCGAGAGCAGCACATAGACAGGACACGATGGCCAGGAAGGGCTAAAGGCCATTTTGCAGTCATTAGCACCTGCTGCTTGCTGTTTCCTGCTGCCATCACACTTGATAGCTTGGCAGTTTCTTCAGAATCTGCCAGCTCATGGGAATGGTATAGAAAAAACTTCAAAGCTGGAAGGTATAATGACATCAGCTTTCCCAAAAAGTTCTTCAAGCAGATCCAACAGATAGTTTGCTCGTAGGCATGTGAGTTTCAAGTTAGAGACATTGGGAGCTAGAAACGTCAAGAATTAAGTGATGAAATAGTGAATTCACATGTTAGAGTAGTCTGTACAAAGGGGATTGAACCTTTGTTTGATGTGTTTGTTTTCTTTCCAAATGAGCTCATAAAATAATTAATTCACAGAATGTATTGTCCTGTAAGTTTGAGATATCCAAACAGAGTGTCATATGCGTGTTAGGGGCTAAGTGCTTAAAATGAAATTCTGAAGTTAACACACTGGTTTATGTGTTACTGCGAATTTGGGCAGCCTCAGCTCTTGACAATACTCCGAACCGGTACTTTATGCAAATCTACCACAGTTCACAATCTGTGTATAAACTTTATTTATTGAGAAAGAAGGAAACCTGCAGACAATCCTATCTGCGTATCTCCTGCTATTCATCATAGCTGTATTTTAGCTTAAATAAGGATTCAAAAAGACATTAACGCCCCCCAATATTTATATAATGTGTTGTGCGATATTGAAATTAGCTCTTAGAAAACATTTCTGGAGACACTGGCCATCAAATCAATTCTATTTTTCAGGACTTATGAGGAATTAAAGTTGTGACTCTTCTTAGGACAGCGTACAGAAAGTGCTTACAAGTTGCTAAAATACTATGCTTAAAAACCATTAATTTAGATAATTCCATTTGGGCACGTATATTTTTTGTATTGTTGCTTTGCCTGAGTTCTGCTGTAGAGGTGCAGCCTCATATGATTCAAGACAATTCTCTTGCCTGATCCATCTCTTGGCAACCCCCAATGTTCTGCCATGAGTTGGCATCACACCCCATCTCACAGCCTGCCATCCAGGATGACGTTGAATCATCACTGCTCACTGCCTGACATGGGTTGTGGTCCTTCCAGCCTAATCCATGAAGGATGGGAGGCACACAACCAGCATAACCCTTTAGCTCAGCACATCACTGATTTATCGAGGCGGCAAAGGTCAGAGCTATCCTTTAGCTATGGTATATCCAGAATGATTGCTCTTAGATAGATACTTTACGCCCTGCTTTGGGCTGTCTGAGCAAGAAAGATCTCTACAGCCTTCCCAAGCTGTCCACAAAATGTGCTGTCCCCTTTGTTTTTCTTAACCTGTATTGCTTCTATTTAGGCTGTATAGGATGGCACTTCATTTCCTCACATAACAGACAAACTAGCTCTTAGTTGGCTGTTTATCCTTCCTTGGTTAATGCAGTCTATGGGTAGAGATGGGATCTTCCAGTCATTCATGTGAGCACTGAAATTAGTCTCCTTCTTTGAGCCACGTTTTCCATAAAGTAAATTTATCAAGGTTAGGAACTTCCCTAAAGTTACTTATATATACTTTATATATATATTAAAATACAGCATTTATTTTTTCATTTGTTTGATTTTTTGATTCAAGCTAAGGTAGTTTGAAAATGCCATTTTATAAGTCTGCTCAAAACAACAGAAAAAATGTTCCATTGTACCTTGTGATTTGGCTGTTTAACAATGTGTCTTCTCTCTGGGAGTCTTGTCTTCAAAATAAAGGTTGTTCTGAAAGAGATAATGTAATTTGACCAATACTGAAATGAATTTTCTGAAGAAGGACTGTCCCTTCCCAAAGACTGTATTTCTGTTACTTGGGCAGGACTCAATGAATTGGTTGAAATATAATATAAGGAGTATCACTATAATATAAATACAAGGTTTAATTCTGTCATATAAATTGCAAAGGTTAAATAAACCAACACAGAGTTGGGAGGAGCTTAGGAGACCAAAGGCTCATGCATATTCAACCATCAGCTCATTGCTGCATGTCTCCAAGATGGGAAGAGAGCGTAAATTGTAGTGTATTATGCTTATGTGACAAGGTCTTTATAATAGGGTTGGGCTACAGGGATGGCTTCTGTGAGAAGATGCCAGAAGCTGCCCCCATATCAGACAGAGGCAGATTCAGAGGGCTCCAAGACACCCATGCTGGAGCAGGCTTCTGGCAGGGCCTGTGGTCCCATGGAGAGAGAAGACCACCCCGGAGGAGTCTTGCTGTCAAGACTTGTGACCCCGTGGGGGATCCACATTGGAGCAATTTGTTCCTGAAGGACTGCACCCCTTGGAAAGGACCCACGCTCAAGCAGTTTGTGAAGAAATGCAGCCTGTGGGAAGGACCCATGTTGGAGAAGTTCATGGAGGACTGTCTCCCATGAGTGGGACCCCACAGTGGAGAAGTAGAAGAGAGTGAGAAGGAGCGGCAGATACAAACTTGTAATGAACTGACTGCAACCTCCATTCCCCATCCCCTTGTGCCACTTGAAGGAAAGAGGTAGAGAAATCAGGAGTGAATTTGAGCCTGGGAAGAAGGGAGGGCTGGGAAAAAGGCATTTTGAGATTTAAATGTTCTTATTTCTCATTATCCTACTCTGTTGTTAACTGGCAGTAAATTAATTTCCCCAAGCTGAGTCTGTTTTGCCTGTAATGGTAAGTGATTTCCCTGTTCTTATCTCAACTCATGAGCTTTTTTATATTTTCTCTCCACTCTTCAGCTAAGAAGGGAGTGATAGAGCGGCTTCATGGACACCTGGCAGCCAGCTGAGGTCAAACCACCACAAGCAGTTGATGTCTCTTACCAGAACAGCAGCATAAGGAGGTTTAGCATACTCATCCTGAGAAACAACCTGACCTGTACCCACGAGACTTGAGTCTGTACTATCACAATCACAACATTTCTCAGAACTTCCTCCTTCTGAGGATGTCTGAAGAAGGAGGTGGTATAATGGCTGGGTCCGAAATCAAGAAAAAAACCCAAACAAACAAACAAACCAAAACAAGAACTTAATGTATTGCTGGTTCCCAGCAGGCTGTGTCTTCCCCTCAGAGGGACAGTGTTTTGGAGGGAATCTGTCCCTGTTTCCTCTAAGCCAAGGGCAAACTTTTGAACAGGAGTCAGACTGGATGCCTCCCGTGCTGTACCATATCCTGATCCCAGTGATCATTAGTAGTTAAATGTATTTCTATCCTCTTCAATCCACTGTTTAATTTATGTTAAAATATTAGCTAATTAATGACTACCGTTGAACACAGAGTCAGACTCATTAAGTTCATTTTAAATAAATCAATAACAGAGACAAAATACCTGTTGGTTCAGACAGGCTTTAAAAGAGGTAATTTAGAAAACGATTTTTCAAGGGCTCTATTCTACCAACTGGCGAGAGTGCAAAAAAAGCTTAACTTCCATCGAGCCCTTAATGCTTTTATAGAAACACTAAAGTCAGATTTTTCAAAGGAGTTCAGCACCCCAAGTTCCCAAGTTTTCTGAAAATCTGTCTGTTTTCTTGGTATGAAAATACCTGCAGAGCAGTAAAAGCTTAACTTCCATCGAGCCCTTAATGCTTTTATAGAAACACTAAAGTCAGATTTTTCAAAGGAGTTCAGCACCCCAAGTTCCCAAGTTTTCTGAAAATCTGTCTGTTTTCTTGGTATGAAGAGCAAGTTGAGCAGTTACTTCAGTCATTAGCTGTTGGAGGCAAAAGCTCTGAAGCATCCACCACTAGCAGGAGGGGGCTGTTCACTACAAATGCATTACCAAAGAGAAAACCAAGAGATTTTCTGAAGAGAAAAAGCCATTTAAAGGAATGATTTCAGATGGAAAAAAGTTGGATGGCAGGTGGTAGAAAATTGCAAGGAGAGAAAATAACTCTTCAGGGAAACACTAATACCTAACATCTGCATTGATACTTTTTCAGCCAAATGGCGGTTGCGTATACTATAATGCTATAAATGAAAAACATCATGGCTTTGGTTCGTGAACAAAGGACTCGGAAGGGGTG
>NW_010388144.1:10737-22836 GCF_000710305.1 Buceros rhinoceros silvestris | reverse complement strand
CTGACCCTTCAGTTGAGACCTGTCAGGCTTGGGAGACCCCACCAGAGGCACATGCCACCACCAGCACAGCTCTCAACCTCACAAGGGCACGCAAGCTCCTTCCCCACGGCAAGGGGGTGCCCGTGAAAGAGTCGCTGCTCTGCCTCCGGACATCACAGACCCGGGCAGGGGGTGGCCGGGGCCTGCCAAGAACGGGAGTCCTGGAGGGTAATGAAAAACATAGAATCTTGATCATTTTCATGTTTAACTGCTAAATCCTATTAATGAGAAAAAAAGTATATCTGACTACTTTTTCTAAGTTTAAACTGCTAAGACTTTTCATACTTAATTTTCAAATTACGTGGTAAAAGTCCATCATGGTCAAATCCGAGGTCTCCCACTGATTCTGAGGATATGAGTCAGGCCACCGGTTGTTTATTAAAAAATCCCTAATAAATTACCACCAAGGAAAAATTAACATTCAAAAATAATCAGGAGCTAGATTTTGACTAACTAGATACAAACCCCTGAAACTGGGAAATGTTCTTCTGTGCCTCGAAACAGTCTCGGGCTTTGGGTGCTACCTTCCCAAAAGTCTGGAAAGGAGACAAGGCCATAGCCTCATTTCCTTCCATGGGTTAATCCCTCACCAGTCACCCCAGGAGAAGTCATTCTGGTGGCTCTCGCAGAAGCACTTGTTGAGATTGTGTCAGCAAGCAGAATGGAGAAACCTGTTTCACCACAATGGCAGTTCTGCGTCACCTAAAAAGACACCCTGCCTGTGCCAAAGCGTGACCCAAACATAGTCACGTTTTACCGAATGCCATGATCAGTGCTACTACAATTATCCAGACAGTAGGCAATTCCATTCAATCCAGCACTTTGTTCATGCAGTCTAGTCTAAAGCACGTCCTTGCGAATGCTGTGTTTGATTCTATCCCACCACACTGTCAGCCAGCATTCAGAATTAAGCACACTAATTGAAACAGCAGGTGAAATTTCCAATTGCTCTTAAGGCCTCCTGACGACTTCTGTGGGGCTCATTGTGGTTCCCTGCTGCGATTAATTGGCTGGTTGCAACGAGACAGGCAGCTGAAATGGCACAGTGCTTTCCACCTGATTGCTAGCACACTGGCTCATTACCATGACTTGAAAGAATTTCGATGTGCAAGTAACAGGATATTGCTATCAAAACCCCAGCATAGTCACTGGCTAATGTGTGAGAACACAGGAGCTTTCATATTTAGCACATGGCAAAAATATCTGGCCACACAATCTTACTACATTAATAATATTACTATATTAATGTTCTCTGATTCTAGCAGTTCATTCTGTCACGGATGCTTGTCAGTGTTCTCTGGGATAGGTCGAAGAAACCAGTCAGATTTGCTATAAGAGTCTCAAATCATCACCTGTATATCTTATTGATTATTGTTAATTTTATCCTGCTTGATGACCAGATTAGCTCTGTTCATTGGAATTACTCTTCACTGTTAATTAGAGAACGAAGTTATTGTCCTCAGAGCATCAGAAGTAACCAACCTTATGAATTTTTGCCCTTCTACCCCTTACAGTTTTGCTTCACCTCATTTCATATATATGTTTCCTTCTGAAACTTGCATTAAATCCTTAAAATCCTGCTGGGATCATCCACAGAGTACCAAGCTAGTAAAGACAGCACAATCAGGCCTGATTTTTTTTCTTCATTGTGAACAAAACCAAGATTATTGTTTACTTTCTTTCATAACTTGCATACCAATAAAGTATCTGTTCTCATGTGCCAGTCCCTGAGTGATTTCACCTATCCTCTTTATTCACGTTCTCTCCCGTGCTTTGGAATTACCCACCCATAATAACCATGCGTAGTGGACACCCTCCATTTTGGGGCTCTCTGGGATGCACAAGCATTGGGAGATGCTCGCTCTCAGGACACAGGCTGTTGCAGACGGTACCTCTTTCATGACTCCTTAGCCACTAGCGACATCTTATCTCTTCCAACAGCTCTATCTGCAAGGGAACTTCATTCATGTGCTCACCTTCCCGGCTTGAAAATCCAATAACATTAACTCACTAATGTCATTGGTGGGGTAAATACTGCTGTTGCCTTTCAGACAGAAAAGGTACTAAGAAGAAAAAGTCACCGCAGAGAGGGCACAGTTTCATGGCACTTCTTTTGGACCAGTGTACAAGACAAAGACATTTGGAGGGAAAGCGTCACTACCACAAGATTCTTCTCTGGTTTGGGTCCATCAGCTTATGGACAACCCCATGTCTTTTTCTAAACCCTGTTTAAGTGAACATTTCTGAGTAAAGCTGGGATATAAAGTCATTTGGGTAAAATTGGCAGGACCAAGCGACTGAGTTATTAAATGTGAAATACTTCAAGGCTTTTTCCTACCAACATTTGATCTGGAACTAGAGGTATATATAGAAAAGATGTTTGAATTCCTATGATAAATGAAAGCACACAGAGGGGTGAATTTCAACACTTAGCTACCAGAACTGAAAACTCCTGAGGACTGTAGGATATCCTTCCCTAAGACTACACCCTTACGCACCTGGAAAACTGAACTCCTCACAAGCCTAAATCCTTCCTCCGCTTTCCCCTACAATTCCCCAACCTAAAATCATTACACAAAAGCTGGGAGAAAAAGACTGCATTTGCTCCTTATTGCTTAACTAAATCCCTTCGGCTGTGGCTTTAAGTCAGCAGCATTTTCCAGAGCATTAATTGTGACATTGTCAGCTAAGGTTGACTTTTGAATTCTAATCCTACCTTTGCCGCTGACTTTTTATGCAGCCCTTGCAACTGTGACCGGACCTTTATGCTTTGCTTATCTAATTGGAGCATCTTGAACATGAGGGCTGTGAGGCTGAGCCCATAGTCACGGATCGGGAGCCTGCATGTGTGAGTGGCAGGTGCAAATGAGGACAGGTGAGATTGGCCTTCATAAGCCTCTTTCCTCCCATTCAAATCCAACTTCAATGTGACAAAAGAGCAGGTTTCAGCTTGTTGCTTTGGATTGAGATAATGACTTGGCAGCTGGGCTTGATTTTATTGGGAGTTCTGAAACCTGTGCAAACAGAGCTGGGACTGTGCTTTGTGAAACACTTCTGTTAGTTGAACCAAATCCCCTATTTCCTGAAGGGCATGTTCAATTTTTTCCTATCAGGGATTGCACTGCAAGATCGCACTGCACCCTAAACCAGCCAACCTTTTCTCTCTCTATTAACCATAAAGAGAGCAATGAATGACTAGCTCAGCTATAGGTGTCTCAGTTCAGCACATTTTTGTTGAATTAAGATCATTGGTTGAACTCAATGATCTTATTGATCTCTTCCAACCTAAGTGATTCTTTGAAAATGATCTATAATAATCAAAGTTACATTCATTAGGGATAATCACATAAACCCCACTAAATATTCTCAGGCCCTTTGTGAGTTGTGCTCCCCTTCATCTACGTTTTGTCTTCCCTCTGCTTTGGATAGATGTTTGAGATGGAGTGACTCAACACTGAACACCTCGGTATATCTTCAGCAGATAAAAATAGGATTGTTGAAAACTAATGTAATTTAAAATGACAGGAACAGTGGGTTTACCTGTCTAATCTGATTTATTAGTGGTCCCCTGCCAAGTATATACAGGTGAGATTCCAGCCGCATGAGCACCTTTGTGTGTTTGGTCTCTTACAGACATTTAAGAAGAAGTGGTCCTTTCTCATGGAGTTTGCAATATGAGAAAAACCTAGTGAATTCACTTTCTTTTTATCCCAGCTGGTCCTTTAACCCACCACTTAACAGATGGAACACACAGTTAATTCGGGAGGTGTGAAGAACAATGAGAAATCTCTAAAAAATTTTAATTTCTTCTTCTCTGTAATTATATCTAATATTAAGGGGCTTTGTAAAGAAAATTCATATTAGGCCCATAAATGGATACTGAAAGGGTGGGCAGGATGTACCTTCAAACACTCCTAATTCAGCGATTGGGTGTTGCACGAGGGGAATGGACTGCAGAGAATGGACAGGTTATTACCATGTAAACCCGTAGTATAGTATTGCCATTGCCACTAAAAATCCACGGGCTTCATACCGAGCTTTTAAGGCCTCAGGAGAAGGCTGGTCAGGCTTGCTCCATCTGAGCTTCCCTTGACCCGTATAGGCTGCAGAAGCGGGACAAGCTGGAGCTAGACAAAACTGGCTTTAGGAGTAACAAAGAGAACCAAGAGCAATATTTCCAACACATGCAAAATGAATCATATTCAACTGTAATGTGGAGTTGCAGAGCAATGAAGAAAGAGTAAGGTGTAAAAGAGTGTTAGAAACACATAAACACGACCCCAGTAGGTTCCGAAATGAGGGAGAGGAAACCACTGCCATGAACATCCTACTCTTCCAGAAAATTGCTCCAGGCAGTGACAATTGTCCAAAACATCCCCTTCACCAGCACCACCAAAATGAATCCATCGACTTTAGGATCCAGAGGTGCAGGGGAAGGGTGAGGCAAAAAAGGTCTAGAAACTAAGCAGAGTGAGAATAATAGTTTTAACCGCATTGCTGTCATTATTATATTATTATTGAGACTTTTTCTGCATTGAAATGTTCTTTTTTTCTGCAATAATTAGATTCGAACTATTACTTATTCTTGGATTAGACTGTTAAGATTTCAGTCATTTAATTCTTGTTTTAGATACATTTCTTCTGAAATTCCCAAAGTCCTACACACTCCCTGTCACTTCCTTAGCCTTTGTTCCCCCCAAATTGCACCCCCCGGAGTGGTGGCTGCACTGAAAATGAACTGATGTCAAGCATGGTGTTATTTCCAATGATTTGTTCTGGGAGGGTTGATAAACTTTGCAAATGCATCAGGGCGAAGGGAAGATTACTGCCTGCTTTATTAATGCTGGAACACTACTCGGGTTTACTATCTGAGCATTATTAGCATTTCAAAACTATCTCATTCCAACAGAATATAAAACGCAACAATAACCCCCTGTGAACCTCCTATACCCGTGTTCTGACAGCAGTACAGCAGCAGCAGGTTTTTTTCTACTCTTACTTACTCTTCCTTATTATGCATATGCATTTGTTCTAATGCTCTTTTCCTGATTATTTTAATCATAAAACTAGCTGCACTTCAGGAAATAAGAGTCTTAATGTTGTTTATGTCTGGAGCAGGGTAGTGATCAAAACAAAAAAATGTATTTTCAGCGCAGACTTTCTTAAAATTTACTGTTCTCTCTGTTTTCATATCGTAGTGCTCATGGCAGCGTGGGGAGTAAACACCGTGCAGAAGCCTAGAATTAATCATTTGATACTATTCCTTATCTAAAGCATATTTCTACAGCACATCATATAAGCTAATTCTAGCTCAATTTACACATACACAACACTGCTTTTCTTGTATGTGTACAGAAAGGAAAGCTGAAGGATGTCGGAAATCTAACAAGACAAAATAACTTGAGATGATTTGCAGTAGGTTATTCATTTAATCAGAAAAAGTAAGAGACGTGATGTCTGAAATACCTGTGTGGTGTAATTTCTTAAAACATCCACCTCAAAAAAAGGACAGAATTTAGGGTGTGCAGGCTAAAGCTGTACGCTCCTTTGGGCAGAGATAATTTGTTCTTTGTTTATTCAACAATTATATAGAGATTCTAACTGATTAAGTCTTCTTACAACTGTGGTCACCAGAAGACAAGCAAGCATTATACACTTCTTCCTCCTTTAGTACAGACTTCTCCCAAGCTGTTGGTTTTTTCTGCACCGAAGAAGGCTGCAGCCTTGCATACAATGCCTGGGATTATCCTAACGCACACGATCAGTCATGTTGAAGCTTCACGGCTCTCTACTGTCCCAGTTCCTGTTGAGGCTACAACCACAGGATCCCTTTGCAAATGAATGCCACACACCAGGCAAGATATTTATGTTCAGGTTTCCTACAGCTTAACGGTTGTGATAATTTCTTCCTTCAGTAACAAATCCCACAACCAAAACCTGAATGTTTTGGCTGCCCTTTCACTCTTAATAGCTTCTTTGTTGGCAAAGCGTAGGGATTGGGCGTGTTAAGCATCCCCTATGTTGGATTTTCAGGAACAGGGCACAAAATCATTATTTTTCAAAGGCACATTCTTTTACAAATACAGTTTGTTTCTGGCTATCTGTCTATCCATGTTGGTTATTAGAGTTCCTATGGCTCACCGCCACTTGGCTTGTTCTGAGCATCCCAAGTGTTCCTCCAGAAAGCTGGAGGTCACATTTAGTGCAGAGTATTCCTCTGAACCAATTCATAGTGAATTTTCCAGGGCCCTGGGGAAAACAAACAAACAAACAAAAAACATCAAACAAAACTGGTCATATCATCATGCAGTTACTCACTTTTGCACCACGGACTTGCTCCCCCATATGCATGCTTTAAAAAAGAGCATCCCCCTACACCCTTGCAACAACCTGAGCCCACGGAGGCAATTCATCTAGCCCCACCACCATGCCTTCTGGTTTTTGTCATCATAGGTCTCCCAAAGGTGACAACAGCAGGCACTTCCTGAGCATCTACCCTGGCATCAAGCAGGGATGTGGCCACAGGGCAGGCAAGGAGCTAAAACATCTAGTGGTCAGAAGCAACCGCCTGGGGAACCCAACACACCCCAGAAACATCAGGACTGTGGAGCATGTCCAGACCACCAGAAGTGTCCAGGGAACAAGCGTTTCTCTGCCACAAGAAAACACGGTTTGTCACACCAATGCTTTACAACAAAGCTCCCAACCTTAATTTTATTTACCCTCTTTATTTTAAGAATAAGCATATTCTTACTTAGGAGCTGCTTCTGACAGTGTGACGAAGGCCATAATAGAGAAGTCTGTATGAAATCACACTATCCAAACAAGAAGTGAATTAACTCTTTTAAACTGGTAAGTCAGGAATTGAATAGGTCTTTGTCATGTAATTTTTGCTCTCCCACGCAGACTTCCAATGAAGTCAGTGAAAGTTTAGGCATCTAAAAACTATTTTGGATTGACTTCCGTCTTCTAATCTGTCAAGAAGGATGAAATGGGAATTATGTACTTCTCCAGTAAGAAGTGATCTCATTGTAATCCACTTATTTCTGCAATTACATGTAGCTCATTAGGAGTGAGCTATTTTGCTTAATTTTTATCTCTTACCAAGAAAATCCCATTAGGCAGCCTAAGGCAAAAGTCAACAAACAAGCTGTCAAAATAAACTCTTGTTATAACAAATAATTTGCTTTGTGCTGAGTTTTAAGTTACTCTTCAGACTTTCGACTCAAGAGTCTTCACCCAAACTTACATTTACATCTGCTCAAACTTCTAGCAAAATCTTTTGAAGGGTTGACACTCCAGAACCTGTTAATCTGCTCTTTGTGACTGACTCTCAGCTTAAGGTTATTAAAACTACAGCAACTCCTACACAGCAGCACATTTACTGATCCACATTGTTTCCAGGTTCTGTGCTATCTGTTCATCAGGCACTAGGAGGAGAGCAGTCTTCTAAAATTAAAAATAGAAGAGAGGAAGCAAATGGATAGTGAAACAGAAGTGAAGCCTGGCAGCAGTTACACCAATGCTGACAATCACACGATTTCAGCTCCACAAAACCTGCTCGCATGTTGGTGACGTGTCTGGGTGTATTGGTGTGTGAGGCTGTAGGGCACCCCGGCAGCCAGACTCGGACTCTCTGACAGCCATTTCCCATACGTCTCTCACAGCCTTCTACCTTTTTTCCCCAGGGTCTTGCTTTGCACCCTTACCTTCTCCTCTTGCAGCAGCTTCACACCCGAGTCATCCTCTCCTCTCATCCTGCAGGAGGATGACAAAGCTTTCCTACTGGCTCAACTTCAGGCTGTTATTTCTCCAGCTTGTTTCTACCAGTCAATCCCTACTCCATTTTTTCCTGACTAGATTTATATTATCATTTCAAGAGATATGACAGCTAAATTAATGGCTTCAAAATCATGCCATAGATCATCCTGAGAAGAGATTTAGTAGTTTTTTTACCGCCTGTTAACAAAGGTTTTCTCTCTGGACAAGGTCGGAAAAACTGAGCATTCAATAATTTATACACTGATCAGAAAAAGAAACATCACTAATTAGCAAATGAAGATCTCCATTAGCAGTTAGTTATTCAGGTCATACTTCTCTAGCTGGGAACTTCAGGATAAAGCAACCCTTTATTATATTTGCCCTCCTGGCTAACTTCTGGAAACCTAAAGGGAAATTCATCTCCTCACAAAAGGCTGGAGCTGAGTCATCTTCTCTAAACTAGTTATCCATAAGCCCTCACTGGAAAAAGAGATACAAAACAATCCCCATGTAAAACAGATTCATCCTGTCGACATCTCTTGTCTGTCTTAGAATGGCATTCTCTGGAGGTACACAATATTCTTCCAATAACCCAAGCAGGAGCCTATCTAGATGCCTAACACTTGAAGGGCTCAAACTAGGTGAAGTTAGTTGTCCTGTAGCGTACTTGCATATCCTGATAAGCAACATCACAAACAATGACATCAGGACTCCTAAATCCTCTGTCTCTTGACAGCATGCTGTGTATATGGGCTTAGTGCCACCAGACAGGCCGGTGGATGTTGCTGGAGACCAGCCATCATCTATATTCCCCCCATTATGAGTATTTGTGTTTGCAATGACCCCTGAGCAACACCACTCTCCCCATATTATACCGTCCCCAAATCCAGTCAGCTGTAGCAAAACCCGGAGTGGTAGGCACAAACTGAGTTAGCTGGTCACACATGGGAAGAGGTAGAACCATCTTCCTCCACAGGCTTTATAAACGTATACTTCCCTTTGCTTCCCCACTTCCCTCTGTCCTCCCACCCTGCCTCATCATCAGCAAAAAGGGCCCTGAGCACACAGTGGGCAGAAATATACTGCTACTTTCACACGGTCCCTTTTCAGCGAGTTGTGTGTTTTTAAGAGTATGGTCATACTGCAGCACCGCTGTCATGACCATGATGCACGACTGCAGAGCACCAAGCCTGGCTAACTACAAGGAATGCCATTTTCACCCAAAAGACTGATGAGGTGGTAGCAGCCAGTGGCAAAACAATCTTTTCTTTTTTCCTCACCAGAGAGATGCATTAAGGAGATTTCGTCCAACTGCTCTAATCTTTGTACTAAGAATGAAGGCACTGAAAAACAACTTGATGTTTTTGCCTTTAAGTTTTTTTAGCACACAGGGGATAAGACTTTGTGCCCAGCTGACTTCACACATCCCATCCTATCCTGTCCCAGTAATTTTTACATATTCAGGTGACGCAGTTTTGGAGAGGATGCGCCTGGGGTACTGGCACTAGAATTCCTTCTCCTGGCCTCAAGAGCAGTTCAGGAGCATTTTGTTTGAAAAACCTTCTGCCACAACCTGTGTAACAACATCTGTTCCCTGAATTTGCGTGGGCGTGACCCCCCGGCCGGTCCGGGAAGCAGCCCTGTAAGCCTGCTGTCAGTCAGCAGCAGGAGGTGTGTTATGTAGGAGGAGACAGAGAGGTTGTGTCAATGGGTGATTGGAAAGCCAGCTCATCTCTGGGCAGGACAGTGAACTTGAAACCGATCCAGCCAGAATACGTAAGATAACTTAGAAACTATAAATAGATGTGATAAGGAAGAAACTGCGCAGTTAGTTAGCAGTTAGCACTTAGAAGTTGTGTGTGTAGGGGCTGCAGCCGTCTGCTGCAGTTGTATCTTAATAAAGGCCTTGTGTGCACACATAGATTGTCGTATCGTCCGCCCTGAATATTTGTGACATATGATTTACCCCGACACAAATTTGGAAATGTTTTGCAGAATAAATCGGTATCTTTGTTCCCCTTTTACACATGGGGAGGGGAGGTCATTTAGGTCCTACAGAAACAGAACTTAGGTCCTCTGAATTCAGTGCCCTAACCTTTGGTCCACACAAGCTCCTAATGTTAGATCAGATGGATTTCTCTTTAGACATCAAGAAAAAATCCCCGAGGGACTGATGCAGCTGACAAAATATATCTGCTAACATTAAGAAGTATCTGAACCCTGCAGAATGTAAAGAAGTAGCATTTTATGGTTACTTAGTATAAATGGCAATACAGGAATTTAATCTAGTGTAACATCATTCAAGTGACTTATTGCCAAATGTTATTTGCTACATGACAGAGGGAACAATAAGTTACTAAATTCATTATACCTGAGTTATCTACTAATCAAACTCAAATTAAATTTTATAGGAAATAAAAGCAGTAACATACGTTTCCCATGTCACAATTATGTATGTAAGCCTCAGCCAATATTTATTTTTACAAAACATTAATTTTCTTTCTGCTGCAATACAATGACACATGCTAAGTAGTTCCGTTTGAAAATATTAAATTGTCGTAGAATTATTGACATATATTGCACAGATGTCATTTAAAATTACCTCGATTCTGAAATTATCATTGCTCCTGTATTTTTTATGGGTTTGTTTTCGTGGTTGGGGATTTTTTCTTCATAAGAAAAAGTTACAAAACAGTAAGCACATGAAAAAAGAAACTTTATATTACTACCATAGGAAATACAGTCCTGGATGGGGGCATCTGCAAGAGCATTCAGTGAGACTCTGACATTGACTGGGTCAGTAGCTCTACTACGATAATAGGAAGCTTGATCAGAGGCTGGAGTTACACTGTCCAGGGCATGTTTTCCACATTGGAGTGTATTGTGTAAACAGCACAGAAAAAAACATCTGCCTCCTTCCAAAGGTTTCCAATCTAAATGAAGATATATTGAAAAGTGACAAAGATTCAAGCCCTCTGCCTTCTCCTTTGAAATCACTATAGAAAGTAACCAATTTGACAGTAAAAATGAAAAAAGAAAAAGTCTCCATAATGGAGATTGAAAAGAATTTCTTTCTCCCTTCATTGGGCCAGAAACAGAAATACCTGGCTTATTTCTCTGCACAGGACTTTCACTACATTTGCAAGATTTTGCTGAAGGTATTACATTATAAAAATGACAGCACAAAGACATGACGGCAAAGTCAATGCTGATGCAAAACTCAGGTTGCTTTACCCAAAATGCTAACCAAAAGGTGGACATGAGAACAAACAAATTAGCATCCTACCTTGAACGTAAAAAAAGATCTCATTGCCACTTGGCACTTGGGGAGGTAAAAGTCACAGGACAGGGGAGAGACAGTTTTCTGTGACTGTTTTTCCCAATAACATGACAGTGGGAATTAAAGCTGCATTGTCAAATACTGAAACAACACCCAGTCATGACAGACAGCTTCATCATTAACTATTACGGAGCCAGTTAACAGCAATCCTCTTTTGTGAGCTATGAGGTTAGGGAAAATCGTCCACAGAAGGCTGCAAGAAACAGCCCTCAAATGGATTCTATTCTTTCCAAGGGATGCTTTCACTATTCATGGCATGAAATGATGTTATTACTCCCTCCCATAGAAGTATAGAAATATTTAAAATACTACCAAAATACTTACTATGAACTCACCTAAGGCAAAGGTCACTCATTTCATCCAGGAGGTTGTGCATGAGATGATGTTGCATAATTCCTCAGCTCTCCTTAATCAGGAACAGATCACTATTTTACCCTCTGGTGAGTCAAAGCGTTTATGGGTGTTGCTGAAAGTTCATCTGAGTCATGCTGCCAAGGAGCCAGCCTTGTTGCCTGTGACCTCCCAAATCCAGCAGCTAAGGCTCTGCCCTCTTTCAGTCCTGCATCCACGAGATCAAACTCCAGTTGGGATGTTACCTCCACTGCCTGCCTTTTCACTTCTGTGGCCTTGGTTCCTTTGTACCCCTACTACCCTTGAAAATCTCGCTAGAACCAGTGTGTGTGTTCCTCACAACATACATGTGGAAAAGCCACTATTATCTGCTTCATCTCTGCTTATCTTCTTTGTGCTACAGCTGAATGAGCCACCGATTCATGAAACCCTTTTGCTGCTTGGCACAGCTTCAGTCCTGACGGATGAGGAGTATTCAGAGTAAGAAGAAGCACCATTGAATTACTTTCCTCTTTCTCTCTTGTGCCTGGGCTTTGAATATCGGCCACTCTGCAGTGATCATATTGCCAACCACCCTGAAGAACATCAATCAGTCTGGCTTTCTCCCA
>NW_010388144.1:1922-10593 GCF_000710305.1 Buceros rhinoceros silvestris | reverse complement strand
GGGGGGGGGGGGGGAGGGAGGGAGGAGAAGGGAGTTAGAAATACCATAAAGAAATGCTGCTAGTTTTGCTTAACTTTCCAGTTTAAGTTTTCCTCTTTGCCCCTGAAATTAAGTTCTTACAATTATTTTGCCTTTGAGAGCAAATAATTGACTTAAATACAATTTTGCGATAAAAATAGAATGAGCAGAACTGTCACCAGCTTTAGAATCTGATAACCTTACAAATGCAATTACTCGTAATTGTCACAGTGATTTTCTAATTATTATTACAGGGAACTGGATTTCACTGCCCTTATACACAAGCACATCATAGCGTTACCATCCCTGAAAAAAGTGGGCACCAGTTTGTTCAAGTGTCCCGTGAGGACAACTCCACAGGAAGAAAAATCTCTGCGTTTTACTACCAAATCTCCTCCTCCCAGTCTCCTCAGGAAAGGCAATGACCCCAACCATATTTGATTCCAAGGGAGCTCAGTTCAGAATCCAAGCTGAGGGACTGGCCCTTTATCAAATGTTCTGAAGAAAAAAAGAGAAAAGCAAGAACTGACTAAAAGCACAGACGACATTTTGTTGCCCTCTATTGTTGTCTCAATAAGCAGTGACAGAAAACAAAGAATAGTCCACTGAATCAATCATTACTGTTCCAAACATAACATAATGCCAGAAACTTGGCAATTTTTAATAAATCCAACCACTGCTCGTACACATGCGCAGTCATAGAGAACCTGCCATTTAGAAGGACCCTTTGGTTTTTATTACATCATATACTTTATGCATTTTGAAACACAGTGAGAGAAGGAAGGCAGAAGATGGGTCTTTCTTCCCAGAAAAAGACGGGATTTTAAAAGAATGTCTGTACGGATGGTCACAGCAAACACTATCTGTTAGTATCTGTTAGTCCGGGGGTAGACCTCCATGACTGTAGTGCTGAAAGTATCTATTTCCTACAATGTGCCGAGTTAGCATCTGTAACAGAGAGGAGTAAAACAAAGACAGACCTGAACGGTTTGCGGAAATTCTGCCATTTTCACATCTGGCTTTATAAAAACCAGGACAAAGCTATGCTCTCTCTTTTTTTTTTTTTTTTTTCCACCAAACGAATTTGGAAGTGTTGATTTTTTATTTTGATGTGCATCATCCAAATACACGTTTTGAAATTCACAATGATGACATGCACTACTGCTTTCACAGGACACACATAAATCATTCTTAGAAGTCTTTTCAATTTTCATAATGGTTTTGTTTCAGCTATTGCCTAGTATAAGCTGTTCATCTGTCTTCATTGCCTCCTCTGATCACATTCCCTGAACTACTACCAAAATTTCCCCAGTGCCCTTGATAAATTTCATTGCTAGTCAGACGAAAATCAACACATTATCAATAAGCCTCCAGAGACCTATATCCATAAGCAAACAAAAAAGGTCCCTGGTAACAGCGATCCCAAAAGACAATGCACTGCAGAGAAATGCACTCCACTGTCTGTAACTGATTCAAAAGTCAATGCTTCAAAAATGTTGACTTTATTGATAGATTTAGCCACTAAAAGGACATTTTGGCTAAAAACAACCTGCAAAGAAAAGTTTCATTTATATTTCCTTATAAAAACAAAAAATTATATAAAAATTTTGATTTTCCTGTGACAAACTTAAGGCAACAAAAAACATATTGTGATCTGAATCTCTTGACTATTGATGTTAGAGTCCATGAGTAACAAACGGACAGTTCAGATTGTACCTTGTGGAAGCCATGCACCTTTATCTGAGTGCAAATGACCATAACTAATTATTTTTTCTTGTTCATCCCTGTATTTCTCAGAAGACAGGACAGAAAGAAACCAGACCAAGTTTGAGTGAAGACCAGGACACCTGAGACTTTTCTCAGGCTAAGGTTTTCTAAGACAACTCCAAGTTTTAGATCCAGCAACGTCTAATATGCAACTTGAAGTTAACCGTCTGAGCTGGCACAGAGGTGGCCAATGTGCTGAATTCTCTCCTGGCATGCTCCATTTTCCACTTGACATGCCGATAAGAACTCAAAGTGGGTACAGGTCTCACAGCTGGAAATCCCAGAATTTGAATTCAATGTCAGCATAATAAGTCAAGATCATTTCAACTACAACAATGTTGTGGAAATCGTTTGTTCTACTGCAACTTCCAGCTTCAGTGGATAAGACAGTCATAGATCTAGATTACCAGAAGGATTTCTTTGTTTGTTTTAATGACTTAAAGGGAGTGTCCCTTTTTTCTTTTTTTTTTTTTTTTTTTTTTTTTTTTTTTTTTTGGACTAACGATTGTAACTACTCCATGCTTCTTAATCCATTATAAAGAGATACATCCCTTCCAAAACCTAAATTAACATAATTCTTTTACCATCATTTACACTGAGGTGATGAGACTCATTAAAGTTGTAAAGAGGTGGATCCCTACCTATTGATTCTACATTACTCTTTGTGGAAAATCAACATTTTCAACTGCAAACTATCTTCTAAGTGAGACTGAGTTTCAAAAATAAATTTTCTCCCCAAGCAGCACTATCTGTGGTAATTTTACGGTTTAAAACACACAGCAGCAAAATACTAATTGTATTGCTTATGGCTGTATGCTCCTGCTCTCATTCATACGTCATTTAGCTTGCTTTTAGGAGGTGACAACATCAGCTAATCTGTACAAGGAGACAGCTGTTTTAAACCCATGATTTCCTATAATACTATAATTCCTATAGTACTCTTTTTTAATATTTTCTCCTGTGCCATCATGTTATGTCAATAATTTATACAGCATTTAATTACACAATAAGGCACAAGTGGGCATATCTTCTATAGCTTTTCCTTTTTTTTTACATCAAGAAGACCTTGTTCCTTTTAAGGCCTTGAAGCGTGTGTAATAATGGACCTATAAAACTTGCCTTAAAGCACCTTATTGCTATTGCTTTATGTTCTTTTATTTTTTTTTTAATTGTGGGGTTTGGTTTTGTGGTTGGGTTTTTTTAATGGAATTTTCAGGCCAAATCTAGAGAATACTCTTATTTTTTTGTCTTCATCCTTTTATACAGTGAGTACATTAATAAATAATACAGTGCTCTCCCGCACTGGATTGGTTTTTTCTAAAAGTCTTGCACAGGCTTGACAGGAGTATACAGGAAGCAGAACATGGGTCTCAAGGCAGAAAAGTTAGAAGCCACTCATTTGCTCCTTGCCCCTTTAGTGAAGACACCTGTAGACAGTCCCATTCTTAGTGTTCCCTTCGTTTTCAACAGGATTCTTTGAATGCATGAGACTGTCATGCTCATGCTCCAGATTGCTCCAGATTCTCAAGTTTTCCCTCCTGCAGTGGACAGGGCATATGTTTGCTGACTGAGAGGATTCATGAAAACCACCAGGAGGTTTGCATTCTGTCTGTGTGTCAAGCTATTTCTTCCTTCTCTCAGATATTCCTCCACAACTGTGACAATAGGACAGATTCACAAAAACACCTTGAACTGAACTTTTTTTATTTACAAGAGAATTTTTTTTTTCAGGAAACATTCCCTATGTATTCACCAGAGGCTTCATTTTGTTAAAGAACACAGTAACTGTTATGAAGCCAGTCAAAAATTTCCTATCGGTCTTTCCAAGGAAAAATTACTTCAGAAATGGAATCACTATTCTGACAAAATATTTCTTCTCTGTAATGAAAACCTAAAACGTTTCTAAGAAAACTGACAATAGAGATTAATCTTCTCATGTGTTTGAAGTGAAAACTTTCCTGGAAAAACTGAAACATTTCCCTAGCAAATCCATTTGTTATCCAACTTCCAAATCCCTCCCCACTTCCACAGACTAAGCAGCAACCTCTTTTTGCCCATGGGTTGAGCTGTTTTCTCAGTTTCATCACTCCCTTTTCACACCAAAATACACCCTCAGAGCACCAGGGCAATGCAGCTACCTTCAAGCTATCGCTGAGGGACCAAGCAACATCTGTATCAGGCAAGGTGCTGGAAGTGTCCCCCAGGGTAAGACTGCAGGAGAGATCCTCGTCTGGAAGATTCAGACTCCAACACCCCCATCTTCAATAACAATAGTTAAACTATCAAATAGTTTAAAACATATAATATGTTAATATATAATAGTTAAACTATTATATATTGTTAATAGTTATCAATATAACTGTGGTGATAATGGCTTCCTTAGTTACACTATAGGCTATCTGGCTGGGAAAACTTAAAAAGAAACAACGTTTACCTTAAATAAAATTTAAATTTTTCTACTAAAGAAGAGATTTGAAGTTAAAGTAAGTAAATCAAGAGTTAGTTACACTATAGGCTATCTGGCTGGAAAATCTTAAAAAGAAACAACGTTTACCTTAAATAAAATTTAAATTTTTCTACTAAAGAAGAGATTTGAAGTTAAAGTAAGTAAATCAAGAGTAAAATAATGCAAGCCTGCACTGCTTTAGCAAATCCATTATTTTCCCATATAGTTTAATAATTTTGCAGTTTACTTGGAAAATTTATTTTTAAAAAGTTATTCTAACAGCATGGTACAACAGAAAGAGATGAAAAGAAGGGGGGTTTAGGTATCTGAGTGTAGGGAGGACCAACTGCTTCTGAAGGTAAGAGAAGCCAAGAGCTGAGGGTGACCCCAGCATAGAACATGCCCTCACTGACTAGGTACAGTCTTGAGGGACCAAGACAGCCAGGGACTGGTAGCAGGGTCCTTCAGCAGTCCTAGACACGGCAAACAATAAAACAAGGCTGGAGTCCATCCATGGAGCCAAGTCAGGATCAAAACAAGATGGGGCCGGAGACAGGGCTGGAGACAAGGTTGCAAAGTGAGACAACGAGGTCCATCTAGGGGGACAGTACCAGCAGCAGGGCTGGAGACAGGTCTACAGTGTAGGTCCAAGGTGCCCATCCAGGAGCTGGGGCTGGAGGCAAGTCTGCAGTGTGTCGAAGAAGTCTGTCCAGAGAAAAGCAGATCTGGAGACCAGCACACTTACAATGAAGCTCTTGCACAACTGAGGGCCCAAAGCTGAGATGAAATGGGGTCCTGCATGTGTGGGCAGGTGTGAGGAGAGCCCCATGTGAGGCCCACTGGTGCTCTCAGGGACCTGGCATTAGGCAAGGGCAATGCAATTTCCATTTCTGCCATTGATTTGAAGGTCTTACAGTAACAAGTTAACCCTCTGTATTTTGTAAGCATAATAAAAGTTTGCACTAACTACACCGAAGGGTACTGTGAGACTAATTAACAGTGTTTATGGAGAACTCCCATATCCTCAGGACAAATGTATGTTATTGGCAATGTTTCTTTATCTTATAAATGCCAATCTGAGCAATAGGTGCCAAATTCTTTTCTTCCCTAAAGCCACTGAAGACAGCAGACCAAGTTCTGCTCTCATACATGATCCCATCACATTTTAACACAAGTATCTTCAGGATTACAATTAAAATTCAGAACTGATTCAAACCTGAAGAATGTTAAAATAAAAACAAAACAAAACAAAAAAACTTTCAGTGACAGATTGACCCAGTTTCAAGTAAAGGAGTTGGCTCTGTACCTGTGACATATTTTCTACGTATAAAAGTGACATAGACATAATAGGTGAACATCTGTGGTATTCAAGGAATTGAAGAAGGAGGGGCCAGCTGCAGCCAGTGGAGCAGAGCAGGAACCACAGCTTCTGGCAATTGTTTCCCCTGTTGGTACTTTCGCTGCTGTATGACACGTCACTTCATCTCCTTGCTCCACTTTATCTTTTTGTTGTTGTTCTTCCTATATTCTATTTACTTGGTAAGATCTACAGAATTAGTACCACCTACTTACGCAGCTATAATACTCTGTAGGGTGGCACCCAAACACTCTTGGTAATGCTTAGGTTTATCCTACAGCTTCCTACAAATAACTGAAGAGCATCAGAAGAAAGAAAAGATTATGTTTACACTGTGTTCTGCAGAGTGAAAGTTACCTGAACCTGGAATCAGAGAGCCGTAAATACGTGGAATAAACACAGAATGGCAAAGAGAGACACAGCAGAATCACTATGTGAATGCATCAGGGCTTTGGAGTGCTTGCAAGGGAGGGAAGATAAAGCCAACAGGCTTTTCTACTTTATCAGGAATGTAGTTTTATAAGAATAAGGAGAGTCAGCAATACTTAAGAAGGCTGCAGAGAAAAACATTGTGTGGTACTATGAGCCCAACCTTATCTATCAAGAGAAATTAATGTAGAAGTTATCTTTTTCCAGGTACATAGCAATATAATATTATGGAACTTCCATGCAGACTTTCCACACTTTAGATGTGCAGAAAAAAAATTTAATTTCTTTGGAAACATTGAGTTTTACTTCTTAAGCCCTTGCAGAACACTGTGATGGTTTGGTTAGTAAAACAATTCCCTACTTTCCTGCTCACACTGAAAGGTGTGCCAATTTTCTTGCACTTCTCTATTCTTTCCAGTATTATTTAATTAGGGGAAAAAAAAGAGACAATAATGTATTTTGGGGAGGAAAAAAGAAAACCAAACTACAAAACAACCCAGTTCTGAAAAGGGAGCTCCATTAATTTTTGGTTCACTGTTTCAGATTTTGAAACTTCCTGCAAGTTATCACTGTGTACAGGGCACATCCTAAGCAGATGGCATTTACAGCACTTGTCAAAGTTTTGAGATTTTTATTTGTGGAAAGTAAATTAAAAACTACTTTTTAATTCCTACTGAAATACACAATAGGAAACATTTCCAAATTACCTTTGGAAGATGCAGGTCCCTGTAAACACAGAGCCCTCTTTGGGACCAGCGTGTTCTAGGATGATTACTTGGCTTGTCCATCTTGTTCCTGCGCTTGGCCAAACATTTAGTTTGGCAACAGGCCATTGTTAAGCTTTTCTTCGGGAAACTTGCTGTTGTCTAACTGAATGTGCATTGAAGATACATGAACATTCAAGCTGCGACAAGAAGGTAAAAGGGTTAATGATTTTGTAAGCTGCATTTTGAAAAAAGCTTCTCCTTGGCCTTGATGTACAAAGTCAGCGAGCAAGAGTTTAAAATAAAAAAGGCACGGAAATGTAAATAAAAACTGTCCAATTCTCTCCAATGCAGGAGAGAATTTAGAGATGAAAAGGATATATTAGGTTCCTTATCCGCACATGACAAGACACTGCAGGACACATACATTTTTAGCAATATTATTAGTAAAAGTGAAGTAAATGTAAGTATCCATCTGGAAAGAATGCAATTAAAAATGAAATAAATTTGCTTACCCATTTTTTCACTTTTATCACAACACTTGCAGTTGCCCAGTAACTGTAATGGAATGAGGGGATTAATATCCAGTTTTCAACAATGTTCTCTTCACTGCGGATATAGAGTTGACACTCAGCTCTTGCTAGAGCATCCCTAGGGATCCTCAATACAGAACTATTAAGTCTCATCACTGCCTCATCATCTCAATGTCCTCTTTAAATATATTGCAGATACATTGCATTTGTCACCCTGCTTAGCAGGCCGGAGAGTTTTGTAACAGGCATCCTTTGCCACGTCTGCAGAGATACGGTATTTGAACCCAGATTTCTAGCAAGAAATGGTCAGCGAATTAGCTACTCATATTGCCTCATGCTTACTGATGTGTACATTATGTGTATGTATCACGGGCAGCCGCACACATACGCAGCATGGCTAAAGACTATATTTATAGATAATTATCACTTTTCGTCTCCTGTAGGTCAGCAAGACAATGAGCCTAATTTAAATCTCACTGATGGTATTAGGAGGATTTCCACTCACATGTCACTTGGCTTTGGGTCAAGCACTCATATACACCAGCAGACCTTGTTCATCTTGTCCTTGTGACCTTTGTCCATCCATCTGTCCATCCATCCAGCCATCGTCAGCAGTTCATATGTCCCACTCGAGGCATAGATGAGAGGAGTCCTCTGATAGGTAGAAAGAGAATGGAAAGAGCCTCAAAACCTTGTGTTAAACCTTGTGTATTTAAGCAGATTGCCTTGGGATCCCTTTATAACTGATGAAGAGCCCTTTGAAACAGTAAAGAGGAATCCTGATTTAAACACATCTTTTAGTCATTACAGTTAAAAAGCGAGCCTGAGGTGACAGCTTTAGCATAGACAACTGCACTGTCCATACAAGAAACTACATGAGATATTTTGCACCCTTCTGTGTGCTTCAAATTGTTTTTTGTTTGCTCTGAAATCTGCTTTAAAATATTGGAAAGCAAATATTTTTTTCCTATTTAATTTGCATTATACTATAGTTCATGTTTACATGGCATATCAGTTTAATAAGGTGTAATTAAATTCTTCTCTGTAGCATCATGTATAATTATGTGTATATTATGTAAGACAATAAAAAATTAGTAGAGACACTTGAGGTTTCGAGGGCTTGAGTGTCTCCTGGTAAGTTGTGCAGGGGCAGCTGAATATGAGCCCAGCTGGAAAAAAAGGAAGCAAGCAAAGAGGAAGCAGCAAAATAGAGAAAATACACAGCAAAAGCAGCCTGCTGGTGGGAGAACACAGCAGTCTGCGTTGTGTGCACTGGCACCAAACTGCACTCCAGCATGTACCACCTTGCAGAAACCAGCACGTTTCAGCATCTTGGGATGCGAATGCAAGGTAGATTGGCAGCTACAGCCTTGGTTCTTCCATGGGCAAAACCTACTATGTCAAATGTCTTATAAAA
>NW_010388144.1:0-1743 GCF_000710305.1 Buceros rhinoceros silvestris | reverse complement strand
CAGGAATGGACCCAACCACTTCTTGCAAGTGCTAACTCACAGCACACAACTACATCTCCTTTCCGCTTGTGTTTGTCCTCCCGACAGAGCTTGGTCCCTGCCCCAAGGACAGCCTGAAGGATGCGGAGGATGGTGCAGATCCTCTGGGACACCATTTCACTTCATCACAGTGGAAGTACGTAGGTGCAGCTCATTTGTGCAAACTTCCATAACAACAGTTCTACCTCTCTGGCAGTTGTCTCTCCTCTTCTCCAGATATTTATCTCAAAAAGGAAAAATCTCTGAGAATTCACAAGTCAGATCTGAGATGTTTCAAGAGTGAGTGAAGCTCGTATCATGACTGATGAACTATAAACCCGTCGATGCATAATTGCTTTTTTTCAATTAGCTTTTTAATGTTTCCTTGTTTTCAATTTTAGGCACAGCTAAATTAATTTTTATTGTGGATTAATTTATTTGAAAAGTAAGAATAATTTATCTGAAGAGGATTTATTAGACTCTAACATAAGATGATCATAGCAGCAAGATTTCATATCCAAAGACCAATAAAAATATTATGATAATCACTTTGCCATGAGTATAGTGCCATTTGATTTGGAAGTGTGAATTGCCTAGGAGACATAACTGTAATTTAAAGACATCAATAAACCCCTCAGAAATAAAATATAAAATACCAGAAGCTGATGAAATAACGGTGTTCAAACTTTTCTTATTATTGACTGGAATGACAATGAAGGCTGTGCCGGCCACCACAGAATGCCTTTAACAGGATGAATATTCTGCACAATGACAGCTAAAATTTTAAGCACGGTGAGTTTAAATTAACATACTAACTTCAGCAAATCACACCAATCCGCATCATTTGAGAATCACACTTCAAGTTTATCTGATGTCCTTAAACCAAAAATAATTTTGACAGCAATATTAATTTGAGGAAGAATAAAAAAAGGCTGAAGTCTGAAGATGCAGAGAGGTTGTTTTGGAGCTTGTATGATGTTTAACATAGGATGGAAGGGTGCGCAACACTTTTTTTTTTAAGCTAATTGTATTCTGTGCAACACTAGCAAAATCTTGACTCAAAGCATCGGGTGGTAAGAATATCCTCCCGTCCAGAAAAACACTTTTTAAAAAGTTATAACAAACTACCAAGAATCTGTTTTGTTCTGCCTGTGCTCAGCATACTGGCTATGCAGACAACGTTATCCCTCTGGGCCTCTCATCTCTAGGTTGCAGCCATGCCTCACCTGACCTTTCACCTACAAGCCTTTTTCAGCTGGGGACAACTGTTTGTCCCCACAGCACCAAGGGATGTGGAGGATAGGATCACCAAAGCTGCCCACCTTACCGTCACTGACAGCCTTCATCGGGACGCTTAAGCGAGGGCAATCCACAGCAACTCCATCTTCTGTGTCCCTCTGTACAGCTTCTTATAAAGCACTTCCCAGCCCTTCTAGTGAACCTGCAACCTAAAACCAAAAGCCACCGACTGTGACGTGAAATAAAAAGAGCCAGCAGGATTGAAAGCACAGACAGTGTAATTCATCCAACACTGGAGAATAATTAAGGGATCTTAGTGAATGCTGGTGGGAAAGGGCGGCACATCCTGCGCTATGAATAAAGGCAAAAAATACACAGAGGCCCCTGTGGGTCTGGAGAAGATACCTGCCAGACACTAAACATGGGAAATGGTTTAGCCTATAGATGCTTTGAGAGATTATAATGGCATTTGAACCCCAAATATAT
>NW_010388143.1:0-1075 GCF_000710305.1 Buceros rhinoceros silvestris | reverse complement strand
GTCTCTGCAGGGCTGAGGAGCCCTGAGCTGGACCCAGTTTCACCCCCCAAAACCTGCTGCACATCTGGACATTGGCCTTTCCCAGCTGGTTCTCTCCCCCTTCTCCTCCCACAAAGCACTGGGACCCCTCCCTGCTCCCCTCTTGAGCGCTGGGACTCACCCACTGGGATCCTCCACGCAGCTTTTGAGCGTCCCGTCCCGTTTCAGCTTCTGCACGTAGCGCTTCAGGTCCTCCGAGAGCGAGCGCGCTGGAGAGCACAGCAAAACCAAACCAAAATGTCGCGAACCCCCCCAGTCCCGGGGCACTGCTGCCACTGCAGAGGACGGGGCCGGGTTCAGGGTCAGTCATCCTCACCATGGGCTCTGAAGGCCTCAGCGTTAAAGCCATCGCTCTGCTGCAAGACGCGCTCGAGCTTCTGTGCAGAGAACTGCGAGGAGGTGGAAGGAAAGTCCTCACCCCCTGCGTGGCAAAGCTGGGGGAGGATCCGCGGGGGAAGGAGGGTCTCTCCCCTCCTTGTGCTTCACAAACCAGTTTGGGGCAGGAAAAAGGCAAGAGGAGAAGAATTCGCTGAAAAAAAAGAGTTTTTTACCTGGAAACTGGACAGGAGCAGCACGGAAAGTCTCTCTGTCTCCGGCAGCTCCAGGCTAATGGATTTGCTTAATTCTGAAAAAAAAAAAAAAAACAGAACCAAGAACAATTAAGTTCCCATCAAGCTCCAAACGGCCGAAACGTCCTGAAAGGCACCACGAGCTGCTTGTGTCAGCAAAAAGGAGGAAAAGTCTCGCTTCGGCCTCCGCCACAGGAATAAAGGCAGAGAGGGCTCTGGCGGAGTCGTTATTGCAGCCGGCGGATTCTGCCACCATTCCCCTAAAAACAGTCCCAGGAAGCTCAATTCCAAGCTGCTGCTGGCAGCCCTACAAGTTTGGGGGGTGAGAGGGTGCTAAAGGCGGGGCAGCGGAGCACGAACCGGTGATGTCCTGGTGAACCGGAGGCAGCGACTTGCGGCGTTTCGTCATTTTCAGGCTCGAGCGACACCAGGAGCGACGCTTGGCTTGGGGAGAGGCGGCGAGCTGC
>NW_010388142.1:0-24150 GCF_000710305.1 Buceros rhinoceros silvestris | reverse complement strand
CGTTTTTCTCCTAACCGAACGGGCATGTAATCTGCATGGCTGACAGCCTGTGAGCTACGTGAGTGAAAATACCTGTTTTAGTTTGGAAATAAGGAAGCTGCTGTAGTGAGGGCTTGGTGTCTAGATTCTCGTCTTCTATCGCCATCTCCCCAAATAAAAACTTATTGTCTTTTTTTCTTTCTTCAAATTCTCTATAGATATGTGAAAAGGCTGCTATTTCTGCTTTTCTTTATAATGGTTACCTAGAGGTTTAAAAAGAATGGAGATTAAGCTAGATGTTGTCATCTCTACCTGTATCAAGCAAAGAAAACCATGGCCTCGCATCTCATGGGTTGGACAGGTAAGTGTAATGAACTTTTATTTAAATAAAATTCTGCAAAGGGTAGGTTTTTAATTATGTGATACTTTGCTCTTCTGTTTATTTAAAAAAAGCCTCAGGAAGTGGTTTGAATACACCCCACTTAAGAGATACTGAAATAAATGCCTTGGTTTTCTGTTAGTGACTTGATGCTGTAGATGTGAAATTTCTCAGATAAACAGTGGGAAGCCTTTGTTTTTTTCTTTTTCCCAAAAGACTTGTTCCTTATGTGAGATTGTTGTTTGGATGGTTCTAGTTTTCCATAACCTTTTTTGCAGTACCTTGTTGCAAATAGTGACCAAATTTTTTTTTTCCCCTATTCCATCCTAAATCTGTTGAAAGACATGATTTCTTAAACTTTTTTGATAAAATGAGACTAAATTTTTTTTCCTTCACTTCTAATACATTATTTGAATTTAAGTAGGTAACCATTGAAGGCCAGTTCCTGAAATCACTGGGAATAATCTTGCTAAATTAAACACTACAAGACAAGATCACTAGTGTCTAATTTATGCTTTGTTGCCATTTGTTGACAGATACTTTAATTGAAGAACCTTTAAAAAATGATTGAAAAATCGTTTCATAGTTTGAAAACTGTGAACTGTGAACATCATCATTGTAGCTTGATGGTAGATATATTGTACTGTAAAGAAAATTTGCCAAAGAATGAAGTTAATGTGGTAATTGCAGCTGTAACATCTTTTTTAAAATTATTTTTCCCTAGTATTTTGCCCCTGCATTATTTTCTACGTAAGCCTGAGAAATAATGTTTTAAAAATGGAAGTGCCCTTTTTTCTTTCAACAGGAAAAGGAGGCTGTCTTTCTTCTAGATGATAGACATATATGTGAAATTAACCTGGCATCAGGGAAGACAAAGAAGAAGATCCCTCAGCTGCAGCCATTGCTGAAAAGTGTAGTTGTTTTAACAACATCAAGAAATGGTGAGGTATCCTGTATTATAAAGTCACGCTATTTTATTGGTTGCTGTTACAGTTTAGAGGGGTAGAATATCTAAAGGATCTGCTTGTTCACGGTCAGCTGTAGAACCACAGCTAATATGGAAGGGAAGTAATGTTAAGTACTTCACAGTAATATCCTTCCAAACATCTATCCCCTGATGAACACAGGTGCCTGGTTGGCAGGAATACTTACAACAGGAGAGCTATTTCTTTGGAACAAGGATCAGGACTGCTTGAAAATTGTGCCAGCAATCAAAGAGTCTAGGAAAGTAGTTGCAGCAGCACAAGGTACTTTTTTTTCAATTAGTCTTTTGAAAAATTGAATACAGCAAAAGTGGTTTTCCTTTTGTTCAGTGTTACTGCACAAGTAAAAGCTGTATTATCACACTGTTTTGCATTTGTGTAATTTATGTGCTAACTAAGCTTTGACAAGTGTCCTTTTTGTCACTTGAATGGTTTTTGCGTAATCTCCTGAAAATAGGAATTAGTTTTTAAATACAGTAAATATTTAATTTTTTTAATGCATAGTTTTTTACATCTGATGTAAACGCTATATGCATGATCTGAAGTTTATCCTGTTTTCATTTATTTCATCCTATTTTTGTTTTCATGACAAATGCTATCTGGAAGCAATAATGTAAAAGCATGTATGTGCACAGGACAGTGGTCTTAATCTCAGTGATACTGGGTTGTAAAGTGAAGTATTGCACAAGAAATTCTGTCTTTCGGGGAAGATCAGTAGTGCATTTAGGCGCTGGATGTAATAGAGAGTAGAGCACTTACGCTTTTACTAATAGCTCTCATGAAAGGTGAATTTCAAGAAAGACAATCTCAGGAAACAACTCTGATGGTTGAGTCCTGTGGGAAAGATAATTCATAAAATGCATTAAAATGGGTGTCCCATCTGACATTACAGCTGCCCAAGGTCTTTTGTAAGTGACAAAGCTTGGATTTCTTGTGATAGAGAAGAAAAGAAATTTACTTTCTTTTTTCTTTGTAAATCTAAATCGGTCAGGGGAGCAGAAACTATTCTGGTAACATTGTTGTGTTTGTTGATTTGTTGCCTTTTTTTTTTTTTCCCCAGAGTGTTCAATGAGATTATACCTGTATGTATCTGGAAATGGCAGGAGGGTGCTATTAACTACTCCTACAGCATGTGTCTTTTTGTGGGAGAGCACAGGACACGAAAGCACATCCTCCTATGAAAATTCTTCTGGGCGTTGGACACAAGTTTTGCCTGATGAATCAGTCATATTGCCTTCTACTGAAGAAAAAGAAATTGGAGTGCATGCTGCCTTTGTACAAAGTGAGGTAAAAAATAAGCCCTGAAGCAGTTATTTAATCTGTTAAATAAATTATAGCCACATTAAGTAAATTATAGCCAGAATTTTCAGACCAATATCTGTGTCTTTGGTGTTGTGTGTAGGCTTAATCATTCAGTTCGTGTTAGATTTAATGACAACTTAAGAACAGCCTTACTGGATCATACCAAAGTTTATCTGGCACCGTAATATTCTTGTGGCCCTTATATTTCTGAATGACACCACTATGTTATTTAATCTGAATTGTAATAGCTATTGAGCTGAATATGTAAATAATTAAAGAGAAAATGTGCGTAACCATGTGTTTGGGTTTGTTCTTTTTTTTGCCACAGATACTGGGTGATTGCTGTTTGTGCTCTTTTGTATTTTGCTCTGGAGAATGTTTGATGCTTACATTTCTGATTCTTCGCTGGCATGAAAATAGCTTTAAATACGTTAGGTAAGTTAAAAGATATTTAAAGTCACGTTAGCTTAAGAGGAAGATTTTTATTATGAAGTGATTTGAACCTGTAATTCAGAGGTGCGATTGAACACATTTACATTGATGGCCAATTGGCCTATGGTTACAAGCACCTGCTTATGTTTGCTTATGTGTGTTCATAGCATGCCACATTTTATATTCGTATATGAACAGTATATGCATATATATGATGCATACGTGGTAATTTTCAAGTATTTAAATGTTGTTAATCTAATAACATCTGTGTATGTATTCCATACTTCCTTGTTAACTTACACCTAAATAAAACTGAGAGTATTTATTGCTGTGAGTGGGTGGCTGTGTATATATACACGTGCCTGCACACATGTATATGTTAGTGTTAGGGACTTTGTGCATTATGCTAATGTTCCCTTTTCTTGTTTTTCTTATGTTACTAGTGCATACTGTGCAGCCATGAATGCCCTGAATATCTCCTTCTTTGCATGTTTGTGTAGTTTGTTTGTTTTCTGTTCCCCTTTTCATCTCTCATGCCCAGACTGTGTGGATGTGTGTTACTTTATCCGGGCCAGGACCACGTACTGAAATAGTTACGCTGATAGAACCACTTAAAAATGCAATTGAAGAATAATCCTGAGTTACATGTAGAGTCTGTTCCTCTTCCTAAGTGAGATACATGTATGTGTGCCTTTAGATGGGTATGTCAGCTGTAGGAATACACTTGAGTAACTTGCTTAAATTTTGCCCTACACTTGGTGTGGTACAACTGTTGCTGTGAACTGATGCCTTTTTGACACTAACTTGGTAATCACGTCCTCCCTGCCTCACAAAGTGGCGTCACTCTTCGCTCAGTTTGTCAGTAGCATGGTAGTGCGTTTCTGGTAGTACAAAAAATGAAGTAGAGCTAACGTTCACAGAGTAGGATTGCATATATATTCTGTAGTACTTGCAGCCTGAACCTGTAAACACATTTCTTGGCCATATTACTTAAAAGTTTCTTTATGCCAGCTATTGTGCAATTGCATTGCTTACGATTGTTTAATTCATTTTTTCATATTCATGCTCTACTTTTTGTCTGTTAGGTGGCATACTTCGAATGGACCCTTTCTTGTGTTTTCTATAATGTTTTGAATTTTTTTAGGATCACAGAGTGGTTTGGGTTAGAAAGGACCTTTAAAGATCATCTATCCCAACACCCCTGCCGTGGACAGGAACAACTTTCCCTAGATCAGGTTGTTGGAAGCCCCATCCAACTTGACTTTGAACACTTCCAGTGATGGGACATCCACAGCTGCTTTGTTCAGAGCAGCATGCTGCTGATTTAAATTTTTGATTTCTGATTATTCCTGTGCTGGATGAGGTTACAAGGTCTGAGGAAGCTGTCCCTGGGTAGAATGCAAGTGCCTTTATTATACAGTGTGCATCTATATTTATTTGCATGTTCTATACAAATAGCCAAAACTCCTGTCCCATAAAAATAATTCTCAGTGCTCAGACATAATTTTTAAACTTGCATAAATACAGAATATTTTTACTCGTAAGGCTTTTGAGGAAAACCTGGGTTTTTAATTGTTATGTTTCATGCATCTTTGTTTTGCATGGTTTTTTATTATGTGTGAATCATCCCATTCAGCAAAACTGAGTAACCTCTTGGTTTTGTTGTCTTTTATTTGGTATTCAGTTGTTTGCCATATCAGACCCACTGGGTGCAGCAGACTTGTTCGCTTGTTGATTTGGTTCCTCACTGTGTGTCTGTAAAGTCAAGAGGAGCTTTGCTGTGTGCATTTGCAAGAGATGGACTTCTGCTTGCAGTAGCTGTTAACCAAACTGATCCAAAGGTATGAATGCTGAACAGTACATAATCTAAGCTAATAGATCAGCTTGAATGAAGTGATAACAAGGATTTACTCACAAATTTTAGGAGTGATTTTTCAGAATACTGATGATATAAGAGATTGTATTCCTACTGACATCCACAGCAAAAAAATTCTCCACAACTTGTAATTTTTTGAATGCCTTTTTTCAGTTAAGAAATTCTTGTAAGCTCCTCTGTCATTTCTAATCTCCAAGAAATACAGTAATAAAGAAATTGATTTCAGTTAGTGCATTGTATCTGCAAAGACTCTGGATTATTCTCAATCAGACCTCAGCCTAACATGTACCGGAGGTTATGCTCCTACTTCATGATGTTATTCCTTCTAACAACTCAGAGGCTGAGTCTCATGTAGTGTACCAGGATGGGATGATGCAGCCCGTCAAAGCTCCTGTTGTTATTCACCAACAAGACTAAAGAAGAGGGATCTTAAATTATTTTGAGGATTTTATAAAAAATTATGTTGAAAAGAATATTGAAGTACATATTGATATAATACGTGTAATAATATGTATAATACCTAATATGTGTAATAATAAGTATTATAATGCCTATAATAATTTTAATTATTTTTCCAATGTGGAAATAGATACAGAAATTAATAAATAGTCTAAATAGTAATAAGTGTTGAAGTGCAATGTCACTGTAATGTATAGTAATGTTTCCAGTACATCAAAATGTAATGCATAGCTTACTAATAGAAATAGGTTTTTACAATAATGACATCTTGATACAAACATTTATGTTTTCTTTATGTTTTTTTTCTAGGCAACTCAGATTTTGTTTTTAAACACATTGAATTTTGTAACTGTTTCGGGTAGCCTTGAAGGTTGTAGCAGCAAGAATAGCACGGTCCGATCAAAGTTTGTCAGGTCAGTAACTGATGATGGTTTTGCTGCTGTTGTGGATTTTTTGGTTTTGTGTTGTGGGGTTTTGGTTTTTTGTTGCTTTGTTGTTTTTTTTTTTTAACTAAACTTTTTGATGCAGATATTTGATAGAGAAAAATATTTTTTCCTGCCCAATTTAGATCTTACTGGGTTGGCGATATGAGTTGGACTACTGATAGCCTTTTCTTGGCTTGCATGTTAAAACGTGGGTCTTTGATTTTGTTGACGTGTATGGGTGAATTGCTGACCGTGGTTACTTCTGGCTGCTCTATAGAATTCGGACCAGCAGAGTTTATTCCATTTTATCCACTCATAACATGCAGGTAAAATAATTTGAAAATGTTTGTACGTTTTTGTCATATGATCATATCTTACTTTCCAACATTTTTTACAGTTTTACGTAAACTTCATCTTTCAAATCCACTCTTTCACTTTTCATCTGTCTTCTCAATATCTGTTTCTCTTTCATAGTTCTCTTATATTTCTTATAATGGATTTGTCATGATGAAAATTGGCATTGTGACAATGTAAGTATACATTAAGTGATTTGGTTTTCTAAGTGTTTGAATTCAGTAGTAATTAAAAATAGCATGTTTTTGTGATGTAAGAAGAAATTGAACTTACAGAAGTACTGAAAGTGTGGATTTATTTTAATCCAGTGGTATTTCTCTGCTTACTATTTAATTTTGCTGGTAGAGATTTATATCACGTTTCTGTATGAGATCCTGTAAATAAAGTGTTTGTATGAACCAACACTAGTTTACCTTTTTATCTGTTTTTTTTTTTTGGATACTCCAGATCTAAATGTTGAAATTTTGCTGCTGGTTGCCAGGGGGAGTAGAAGGATCTCTGGTAACACATACTAGCATAAATTGAAAGTTCCAGAAAGTAACACAGTCAGAATAACTAGAGGAAACAAAATGGAATTTAAACTTTTTTTTTTTAAATCCTATTAATTTTGAGTGACTAAAGCTGGGTAGTGTGTAAATGTAAAATCTCATTGAAACATTCAAACCATTGTAATACCTTCTTACAGTTTCTGGTTGAAAAAATGGGTACTAAAATATATTACGTAAAATGCCTTGTTATTACTTAGTGAATATATGCAGCTACTTTGTTTTCAAATAATCTGCTAACTTTCTGGCTATTAAGAAATTAAACCCATTAATTTTACCCATTATTTCAAAGTATTATGGAGCTAATATTAGAGCACGTGCACAACACAGCTTTCTGGAACTCAGTCAGGAGTGATTGCTTTATAAGAAAAGACTTTGTAAGACCTCCTTTATGAGAGAAATCTTGTCTGTTGATATAAAATATTTCTGTTGTATGTCTGAACTGATTCTGAAATACTAAGATTCAGATCTTGACAGGGTTTTTTGGAGTTTCATGCATGACTTTATTAGAAACTACTTAGAATTTGATGGTCAAGCACTTGTCATACACAGTAAGAGATAGATAAGAAAGTGTAATATAGAAATTTAAAGTAAAATTGTGAAAAAAATCATATAATACTTATTAATGAAATAAGAAGAGAATATGGAAAGCTATTTTTATTTTTCTTTAAATTAAAAAAGTGGCAAATGCAGCAAAATACTGGTGTCTTGCTGGCATAACTAGTGTTACCCAGAGTGCTCATCCTGCAAAAATTGTAGACACTTCCTTAGGATTCAGAATGAACCTATTGGGGCAGTAGGGCTATGGTATTGAATGTTCATAAGTTGCTTCTTTTCTATTCTATTCTGTTCATGATTATTACATGATAGTTGCTTCTCATTTTTGATGTATTTTTAGACAGCAGCACTCTTTTTGTGAAGACTCTAGTCAGTCTCTTGGTTCTTCAGCTTCTGAAAGTGACCTTCTGAGACAGAGATTCTCTGTTGCCTCACATCCAAGGTTACCCTACCTCATTGTCTCTGATGGATACATGATAACAGTGCTTAAATTTCCTAACAACCTTTCACCATCAGGATTTATAAGATCCCTTTTGCTTGATTCAGCCCAACAGCTTGAGAATATCCGTCAGAATTTGCTGAACTCCAAGGTAAGGTTGTAATTTATTTTGTAGGCTCTAAGTAGAAGCTTCAGGTATATAAAAATGTGTAATTTTCAAACTGAGTACCTCAGTTTAGTTTATGTGCTATTTGTATAAATTATTTTGATTAATAAAGTTGTTTTGAGAACAGTGTTGATGTGGAAAACAATGAATGCACAGTTTTCTCTGAAATTTAATTTCTTTGATGTTTGGGCGACATTTCAGTAAAATGTGGTAGTCTTAACTGTCACTGTATATCCTTCCTGGAACTGTAAAAGAAACTGGGATTTCTATTATATATACGGTTGGTTCAGAGCATTGACAGGTGCTATACTACTCTGACCAGCTCACCCTTTCAGAATGGTGCAGAAAGGATTCTGTAAAACCTTTCTGTCTTAGGCTGGTCCTGTTTTTAGAGCAGTCAGCAACAGTTCCAGTGGTGCTGTGTGCACATGTCCACTAGGTCCTCAACTGAGGTTATCAGTTAAAGCTGGCTTAGAACGATTTTCTTTATTTTCCTGTCACTTCCAAATTGAGCTAGACGGGGAGAAGGGAAACTTTTGAAGGAAGAGCTCCTGCAGCTGTTGCCAACCACATAAGATATAATAGATTTCAGAATTTTTATGTTTGCTAATGGAATACAACCTCTCTTCCAATTCACTTTGTAGTTTTGATTTTTGGAGAAGTGAGTTATGATGGTGTTTATGCATAAACTAGAAGAGTGGGCAAGGATTTGAGGATTTAAAGAGGTATGCTACTAGGAAGAATGTACGGAAGCCTTACATACTGGCAAATTTGTTAGGATCACTTCAGGGATCAAGAAAGCAGATTTTTTCATCATAAAGCAAAATAAAGTGGTGCTGAGAAAATTCTGCATTCCTGAAGCATGGTCGACTGGTAGTTTGTTTCTGTGCAATATATGCCTGCTGGCCTGTTCTCCCTTCCTGTGTGTGACTTTGAAACCTCTTACAGAAAAGACTGATTTCCTTGGTTTGTTTAGCAAGTGTCTGGCTTCATCTTGCTATAGACAGTTAATATATTTTGCATTATTGTCGTTTCTTTTAGTCTAAAGGGAGACCTCTATGTTTACGATCACTGTTGTCTTTAAAAGCTAGTCTTTTAAAACACGCTCAAAACCAAAGTTCCATCTTTTCCGCCATTCCGAAATTCTTGGAAGAGGACAGAGCAGAGATGAGTGAGCAAACCATGGATTTACTGGTACTTGATAGCATTTTTTTGCTTATACTTATGCAAATGATTTCATTTTAAGGTATTCTAAGTGACTTTTTTTTTTTTTTCAAATAATATAGGTATATTTGCTCTTACTTGGTAAACTTAAAGAAATTCGACATTGGCTAAATAGTCATTTTCTTTATAGGTACAAGAAATATGTTTTTTTCTCAAGTGATCCTTGATGATTATTTTCAGACATCTTATTTATTTCAGCAGTGGATTAGCTTTTTGAAAAATATGTACTAATATACATGTACGTCAGCTTATTATACACATAGTTCAATAGATTAGTTTCACTTCATAATAAAATGTGACATTACACTACTACATATAGTGGGGCTGTAATGAATATTAGTAAGAATTACAGTATTGCCATCCTTAGTAAGAAAGATATTTATCCTCAGTGTTAGAGGATTCTTCCCCCAGTTCAAAATTTGTGTGTATCTTTTGGAAGAGTGGCTCTGTGATCAAAGTTACTGTCCAGCCTTTCCCAACTCCATTTCATGCTTTTGGGTTTTGATTTATTCTGTGAATTTCTTGAGCTTTTGTTGGTGAAAACTCTTCTTCATACTCTTAGCTTAATAAAGGACAGGTTTTCACTTTCTGGTATAAAAACTGCTGTGGTGTTTTACAGTGTAATTTTCTGTTGTTGTTGTTAGATAATGTAATTTCTGTCTGCACAAGTATTCCAAATAGCCCCATTTAGTTTGGTATCTAGGTGAAACTACTGTGAATTAAACTTATGAGCAATTAAGCAAGTTAATAAAGCATAAAGATTTCATTTGTGAGACTGACTAAATCCTGGTTCCTTAATAGACTTGAATTTAACTGGTGATTTTTTTTTTTGTCTGATCTAGGATTATGAAGAAGAATCAGATGACGAAAAGCAATTTTGCAATAGCCCTTCCAGCTTCTATAGCCATTCATTTGTTGGTAAAAGTGATCAAGGCCACTTAGAATTTGCTTCGATGTTTGACACTATCCATGCAAAAGACAATATTGAAGAGAAGGACAAATTATCAGTGGAACTATATAACATTCAGAAAAACCTTCTTGCTGCATGGCAGATAGGGATTTCAAAAAATGTTGAGGAGAAAGACACGTTGTTGAATTACACAGTGACCTGCATTATCCATTTTTTCAACATTCTTTGTTTTGTGAAATGTTCTTTGCTAAACCAGGATGCATCTTTAAACAAGTCTGTGAAGAACACTCACTGGATGCATTGTGTCCTGAAGTATTTTCAGCAGTGTTTGACTGCCTTGTACTGGCATTCAAGAGCCAGTCTGACTGGGCACATGGCAAAGCTGACATTACAAACTTTAAAACTGATGCTTATACAACAACAAGATCAGTTGTTTTCAAAAAACCTTTTGGCATGTTTCTGTCTTTTGAAAATGGTTTCTCACACTCTAAGTAGTGTGTGCATACTACAGTATGAGAAATTTTTTGCATCTCCTTATGGTAATAGTCTCGTGGAACTTGACTCCCTTACTGTGCCTATTTTCCTAGTTCTTGATGAAAGTACTACTCAGCAGTTCGGCTCACTGACATCTCTGCTTAGAGAGCCTCCTGAAGCGGTAAACCATGATGCAAAAACAGAAAAAAGGTACGAATTACATTTGCAGGGGAAAGAAAAATGTACAGCACAACAAGGCAATTGGTCCCAGTCATCATGGATTTATGAGAGGCAGGTCCTTATCTCATACTGTGACAGGGTGACCTGTTTAGTGGATGAGGGAAAGAAAGACTATGGATTTTGTCTACCTAGACTTTATTGATGCCATCTGCCACAGCATTCTCATGGCTTGGATGCGTGTACGTTTCACTGGATTAAAAAACAGGCTCGAGGGCCAGGTGCAAAGACTGGCAGTGAATAGAATTCAATCCAGTTGGTGGCTGGTCACAAGTGGTGTTCAGTACTGGGGGCAGTTCTATTCACTATCTTTAGCAGTGATCTGGATGAGGGGATCGAGTGCACCCTCAGTCAATTTGCAGATGACACCGAGTTGGGTAGATGTGTCAATCTGCTTGAAGGTCTGTAGGCTCTACAGAGGGATCTGGACAGGCTGGATCAATGGGTCAAGGCCAGTAGTATGAGGTTCAATAAGGCCAAGTGCCACGTCCCGCACCTGTGTCACAACAATCCCCTGCAATGTGACAGGATTGGGAAACAGTGGCTGGATACTGCCCAGGGAAAAAGGACCTCGGGGTGCTGGTTGACAGCTGGCTGAATATGAGGCAGCAGTGTCCCCCGGTGACCAAGCATAGGGGCTTGTATCAGCAATAGTGTGGCCAGCAGGAGTAGGGAAGTGATTGTCCCCTGTACTCATCAAGGGTGGTCGAGCACTGGAACAAGCTGCCCAGGGAGGTTGTTGAAATCCCCATCCCTGGAGATATTTAAATGACATACAGATGTGGTGCTTCGAGATATGGCGCTTTGAGTGGTGGTCTTGGCAGTGCTGGGTTAACAGTTGGACTCATTGGAAAACAATTACTTGTTTCAGTAATACAGTAATTACAATGTCTTTTTGTTTATTTTCTGTGTCATTCTCGGTGGAGAAGCGTGATAATCTGTTGAAGCATGCAGATTAGGGCTCAGACCTTGAATATAGTTCAGTTACGGTGACCTAACTAATTACTGCCAATCCATTCAGAGACAATAGATGAATTAAGAGCTTGCACCAGGTCTGGCAGTGCAGCATCAATCCAGATATTTTGTCTGAAGAAGCTTTTACTGCCTCTTGCCCATTCAACTCGTTCCCATGCAGAAGATCCAAGCTATGGAGCCAAGAGGCTGCTCATATACAATATAACTACAATGTCTGTTTAGTTAGCACAGTTTGCACTTGTTTGTGGATATGGTGTCCAGGAGCAGTAAGAAAAACCCAACTGTGTGGAAATTTATTAAACTATCTTCTATTTCTTCTTTGAAGATAGAGACACAAACTTGAAAGAAGCTTAAACTGAAGTGTGGAGTATTTCTCCATGGCAGAACCCAAGTGAATGCAAGTGTGTTAATCATATGAGCAAGCTGTTCATTTCCAGAGATTTAGAACCAAAGAGGCACTATAACTCATAAGTTTCATCTTACTACAGTAAAATGTAATTCTTCAGTAGCTTAAAATCTAATAGTTCATTGCAAATTTTACAGGCATATTTCAGTTGTCTCTGAGAAGATAATCCTCATTTTTGATTAATTGTGCTCTGTGAACTGAGCACTGTGTGTATGACTGATGCTGTATGTACTAATAATGGAAGCAGTAGTGTGAGAAGAGAAAGTGGTGCAGATGTATTGCAGTCCTGTGTAAGCTTTTTCAAGACCCTGGCAGTGTGTATTTGCTTGTGTGGGAAAGTTTATTACATATCTGGCTGGTACATATAATAGTTCTGTGCTAGGCAGCAGGGACTTGCCAGCCCTAAAAACATACTCTGCAGACTTCGTTTCCTTGTCTTTGCTTTTCTGTTTTAAGGCTTTCACTATATTTTTAATTAGTCTCGTTTTTAAAGACCCTGTTACCTGTTTTGAGGTTTATTTAGGTTATTTCATTTCCCCTATTGTTTAGATAGCAAGGGATTCCTTTTGGATGTGTTTGTATGATTGAAATAGATTGCTGCTTTTACCCAGATTCGTAAGAATCAATGTTTGTTAGTCAACAAACAAAAAAAGCAAAAAGTGATTAATTTTTTTCCCCTGACTGAGGTCAAGAAAGCAGTTAAATATAATCGAGCATTCCAACACCTAACACAAAACATATGAAAATATGAAATCTATGTAAGGAACTGTTGATTTTTGATTTTTTGTAATATTGTACTTCTTGGACTACAGATTGATTGTACTATGGCAATTATTGTATAAGAAAGTGGTTTGGTATCAGATGCAGCTGAACAGAAAAGTGAACAAGAATGCAGAAGAAGAATCTGTTGTCTCATTGCTCTTAAGTCATATACAAGCAACCATTCAGTCTTCAGGAGTGACCTTAGAACAACATTTGAAGATTAATTCTGTATCCGGTTAGTACTTTGAAAAGAGCTACAAATGTTACATAGTTGCATGGTAAACTGAGTACTAGGAAAATTAGGTCCAACTTACTGCTAATCAATAGCTGACCACCAGGTTTTTCATAATGGTCTTTTCTTAAAATTCTCATCAGAACTCTCTTTTAAATACTTCATGTCCCAGTAGATTGTATTCTGTGCATCCCTGTAGATTGTGTTATAACCTTTAGAGCTCATTAAGTTAAATAATCACAGATGGGCTTTTACTGGATTTCTGTGCAGAAATCCTGTTCATTCTTTGTGATCACTGTGGGCATGAGCATGTCATTCCATTTATGTCTCCCACCGCATTCTTGATCTCTCTCCTTTAAATAAAACTCTGCCTTATCTTCCTACATCACTCTGGATGATATACTGGCTCCTTCATATCTCTTTGACTCGTTCTAACAATACACTCAAGTTCCCACCAGTCCTTTCCACTCATTCCTTGTGTTCTTTGTTTACGTTCAGTTTTCCAAATAGATATGTCATGGTTTATGGATGAGCTGGAGTAACTAACATCTGTGCTGATGGCCCAGCCAGTACTTGAGCTGGCTGCTGCTGTTAAGCAGAGTGGCAAATTTATTCTTGTTTTTTCTTCTATGGTAATGCTGTTTTATTATTTTTTTTCCCTTCCTTCTCCTATGTCAAGGAACTGTGCTCTCTTTTACAGTCACCTTTCTGTCAGACTATTTAGGAATTGACCGATGGATTAAGATTGGAATGGAAATAGAAGTGGAGAGGTGCTCTTTACAGACATTAAACATGTAGTGGTCTGTAGATGTGTTGTCTGGAAGTGCTTTTACACTGAGAAAGAATATATATGTTCAACTTGCTAAATAATTTTACAACAACTTTTTACAATGAGAAGGCATCTCCCACGTCATAGCAAATATAAAAACAGATAACGGAAAGTGCTTTTCCCCATTAATAGATTGTTGAGGGTTTTGAATACTGACGTTTCAAACGGTAGCTAACATTGATAATAACCTTGTGTTATCTAAAACAGTAACCTAATTACTGATAACTTGTGGGAGTAATTATAACCTGAACTGATTTTTTCCTTTAGTAGTGATTTAGCAATTAAAAAAAAAAAAAAAGGCAAGAAGGGATGCTCAAAGTCATCTTCTCTTAGATGCTCCAAACTTAGAATTAGCTCTGAGAATAGAAAATAGAAATTTGCTGGAGACACAGATATTTTAGCTTGCTTTTCATAAATCTGTAATAGTTAAGTGAACGTGTGTTTGCACATGTAAATTTATGTAGGTCTTTTAATTTGTTATATATGTGACTTTTATAGGTGAAGAGAAATTTCTTTTAGGCTCATACGGAGAATCTGTGGACATTTGGAAAAGATCTCTCTGTGAAATCAAGGCAAAAGGTAAGAGATAAAGTGGTTTTTTGGCATGGAGGGCATTGCTGTAAAATCGCTTTGTGTAGTTGCTTGTGACTTTGTTTGCTGTTCAAAAAAAAGGGGGCAAGATACTTTAAGAATGCATATTTAAAATTAAGCTGGGATTTGAATAGAGACCAGTCAAAACTTAAGTGTGGTTATTCCCTGAGAAGATTCCATGCATTTCTATTTTAACATCAGTTTTCCTGTGATTATGAAGTACTTTATACAAAAAAAGCTTGGTAATTATATTTCTGAGCAAGAAAGAGACAAACAAAACCAGACAAAAAAAAAAATCACTTCTCTCAGCAGCTGTAAAATCAAGAGACAGTGTTCAGGGAGTAACAAAACAGAGTAATTCTCTTGGGAGTTTATTTAGGAGTTGATTTGAAACAGACATTCTAGAGTTTCTTCCCAGGCATAATGAGAAAAAAATTGTGCTGGGTATTATGATGAGAAATACCTCATGCAGAAGAACTCAGCACATTGGAAGTTTGGTGGATGTCTAAGGAATTTCATTGTGGTTTAGGCTTCCCTCCTTTGAGCAATCTCTGTTTGTGTCTTAACAATTGTATCTGTTTTATTTTTAAAACTGCGAGATCTCTAGAGTTAAAACTGTTTTGGATGAGCATTAACTCACTAGTAACTTAGAGGCTCTAGGAGGATCATATCTCATAAAATAGCTGCTCCTGATTTCTACTCCATAGCAGATTATATGGTTACGTAGGTACCTTCTGGAGAGGGAGAAACTACTACTTTCAAACTGTTATGTCTGGTGATATCCTTATTGTTGCTTTTCCAAATGGACTACTACTCTTTTTTATCTTTTAACGCAGGAGGAAAGAGAACATGTTTTCTGCAGACTAGATATTATCTTGCGATACTATTTTGCCACCTGTATCAGTATAACTTGTGTGAGGCTCAGGGACTCTGCGATCATCTGGTAGGAGAGATTCTAAGGCGATCACGGCTCTCAGTGAGTCAGATGGAAAAATTTTCTGGTATGTTTGTATTGTATAGAGGTGTGATAACTTATGTTGACAGGTTGCATAACCTAGCATCTAATTCCTGTTCCCCATCACACACATACTTGACAGCACACTTCTATACACTAGACTGAAGTCTGTTTTCAGTGACTTTAAAGATCTTTTTCTGATCCTCGGATGTTCTTTCAGCTGTACCTGTAGGTGTGTTTAGATGACTTTCACTGTATCCTTAACAGCAAAAGCATGGCCTGTTACATGTTCTTAGATTCAAATCTGCTCAAATAAGGAATTTGGATAAGAAAAATAAGGGAGAAATTATGTGATTTCATTATATTTTTATTTACTTTTTTTAATGATACAACGTGCTAGAATAGTGGATTTTAGATTGTCCCAAGCTGACAGCGAGGTTTTTCCGCAGATGCCTGTAACTTTTTTTCTGTTCAGAGTATGAAATCTAAATTTCCAAATTTAAACAGTTTTTTTTTGTCTCAGTGCTGATCTAAATTTAGATACTAGAGGTCTATCTCTAATAATTAAGAACATAGTATTAAAGTATTTTAATATTCATATAATGTGTAATTAATGTAAAAGATTAAGCCCTGTAAGTCCTGAAAGCTTGTCAATAAGTTAGGTAATACCATAGTTTGCTTGTCTTAAAAAAATATCTTGTAAGCTGTGATTGTGCAATTTTAGCTTTTAAATTTTAAATAATTTTCCTGATAATATTTTGATCTCTTGTTTTGTTAGATACCAAGTATTTTCAGCATGAACTATGGATGGTGGCTGAGGTTGATACTGAAACTGCTATGGCTGTGATTCGATCCATGGCACGATTCATGGCTGCTTATTTCACAAATCAGCTGCTCTATATTTTTCCCCCACACAATGTGGACATCCTGCATCCACTTCATATCAAACAAGGTATTTTTTCTAAAAGCAGTTTAATTTGTTGTGCTTAACTCTTATTTTTTTACATGTATATCAATGCTGCCTGTTATGTTTTAACTTGGTGATTTATATTTTTTATATTTATATAGCTGTAAAGATGAACTAACAGTTCTTCTGGATATTTTTGCTGCGGGGGTTGTGTAGGGGGGATTAATGTTTCACATCTCTGATTATTGAAAATGTTTTGGATGTTTAAAGTTAATAGTTTGATGTGTGTAATTATGTAATCCATGGAATAGTGTCATAGAATCATTTAGGTTGGAAAAGACCTTTAAGATCATCGAATACCAGCCAGAGCTCTCTGTTTTTCTGTGCCTTTAAGAGTTCTTTCTTGAAGAATGTCTTCCTGGACTCCTTTGCCCTTCAAGACTGTCTTCTAATATATTGATTTTAGTTTTTCCAAGGATTCTTTTTTCTTTATTTATTTTTTCCGTGGTTTGAGATTAGTGAGCTAAATCAGATCTCAGGTAAAAGGGGATAATTTTTTTTTTCCTAAATTAAGTAACATTAGGATTTCGTGGCTCTTGCACTACTTTTCCATGAAGATGTGGCTCTGACTGACTTTGACCCTCTCAGAAGCGAGAGAAAAGCAGTGCTTAACAAACCATTGAATTGAATCTGAGGGATGGTGTGAACCAGACTGAAATCCCGAGGAAAGCATTTTTTGCATATTTGGCAGTCGAGCTCTTGGAAGCTGAAATGCTTCAGATGACATTCCCACTTGTTCTGATGATATGCTAAGTTGGTTTGTTGTTGAACCCATGTAGTACTTGTTAGTTTAATTCCTGCTTTTGAGCATTTTTTCTGAGAGTTACTATTTACCGCAGTAGGTCATTTATCTATTTTCTGCAAGAGATTCTGTTAAAAGATTTCCCTTGTTAGGAAATTTTTGGTCTCAGGGTTAACTTTTCAAAGTGATTCACTGTCCACAGCAATGCAGAGTTACTTGTGAGTATAGTAAGTACTGTACTAGTAAGTTTATATTATAATGCCAGATAGTTGTCTGCAATAGTAACTTACACTGATTAATTAGGTTTTCTGCAGTGTATTTGGATACCTTGACTACTTTTAATGTTTTTGTACTACAACATGCACTGCTATATATTTCGTCATAGTCTTTTGGATGTTTTAATTGGACAACTTTCCAGATAAAACCTACAAAATAAGACCTTGGTCTGAATACTTGAATTAGTCAAAGATCCGTGGACATGGTGAGATAGTCTTGGAAAAAGAGCATTGCACAAGCTGGATTAGTGTGAATATTTCCCTTAATAATGTCATTGTTTCAACAGTAAACAGAAACTGTAAGAGAAGAAAATGGCTCTTTAGAGTTTATGTTGATTGGCAGCTCTCCAGTAAAACCAGGAGGTAAAACCTCAGAAAACAAATCTAAACTACAATAGACAAGGAGATACTGAATTTGTCTTCAGTTTGTTGTGATATATTCTCTTAAAATAATAGACTATTCTTTCTCAAAAACACATTGTAGCTTTCTGCCTTCTGCGGTAGGCAGCGCAGTGAGTGCTTTGGGCACACTACGAAAACTCTCAGAATTTCCGTTTATCTCAGGTGAACCCTCTGAAATATCCTAAGCATACGTAGCATACTTCTAAATGTTCCACCAGTGTGATTAAATCTTCAAAGTAAGAATAACCCACAAGTCTGGCACATGCTCACATATCCCATATTTTTAAGCTCAGAAATAGTCTACTCTGACCTTGCTGTGATATCACAGAATAAGCTGTGTCTGCCTGCTACAGATAAACCCTTGGTGTGCCTTTAAAGTAAAGAGCAATTGTACACTAAAACGAATCCAAAAGCAATGTGAACAAATGAATTCTAGATTATTTACCTGATAGTTTGCAGATTTCTTTAATCTTTAAAATCTGTTTTATGTCACAGACTTATCTCCTCGTATTATTCCACTGCAACACTGTTTGGTTACCAGAGCTGTCCGGGATCAAAACCTTTCATCTGTGTGGACAGCAGAATATGCTCTTGATTTGTTCTTTATTGGTGGACTCATTCCAGAGGCTGTGTGGTTAACACACAGACTTGGGAACTGGAAACTCTCTGTTTCAATTGGTGTAGCCTACCAGCTGTATTGTCAGAACTCTGAAGAATTCTCAAGGTAAATTTGAGCTTGGAGTTAGTATACTATATTTGTTACTAATGTCACCTGCATGAAATTTTTTGTATATTGTGACAAAGCGTATCCTTTGCCTCAAAAATTCAGATTCCTAGACTCCTAGTAGGTGTAGGACCTAATGTGTTACAATTATTTTTGTCTGAGATGTTTTTAACGGATCTTCATTAGGTTGTCTATGGTTTTTACTTTGTTATTAATGGACAGTTTCTTGATGTATTTTCAGACTGAAAAACATAGAGTGTCACCTGCCATTAAGCTTATCACCACTGCAGATTTTTCAGGAAAAGTTACAATGTTTTTTAGGACAGCCAGTTCCTTCTAGAACATCAGGATGTGTTAAATACAAGCAGTTTACAGGTACATGCAATTATAAATAATTGTGTTTCTTTTTTGTGTTTTTTCACTGCATATTCTGTGTTACATGCTGTCTTAAAAAGAAACAATTATTTGCTGTTGTGCATCTCTGAGCGTGTGGAGATGAGCCTTTCATGGGTTGATTTTCCTACTGTGAGTAGATGGGTCTTCAGGTACCCCCACCTGCTCTTGTCTCTGTGCTCCTTTGCATGTGTGTATAAGAGCTTTTTATCACAAAACATAAACTAATACTTCACTGCTGAAATTCCTGCAGTTAGCTGTGTCAATCTGTCGTTGTTTACATTTTACAGAAAGTTCGCTGGCACGATCTTTATTCCTTACTTTCTTCTCGTGTGTTTGAAAACCTCGTTTCAAGCTCCTGTCAGCAGGCGGATTTTAATTCATCTTTACCTAAGCCATATGCCAAACATATCCTATGTAGATTCTTCTTTTGTACTCATTTCCAAGGATTTTATTTCAAACAAATGCACTCACATATACATGCTCTATATAACAATCTGAAAGTATGGTACGTATTGGAAAGATTTGGCAGCACATGTTTCAAGACAAGCAGGAAGAGTAGAAGTGGAAGTAAACCAGTATAGTGCGTGAATTTCAGGAACCAGTTAATGAAGTATATTAAAGATCCTGCTTCTTCTAGGAAATGAGGAAAACATGTAATGATACGTAAAAGAGCTCAAACAAATACATTTCCCTTTCCTTGATGATGGTGCTCGCTGATAAAAAGGAGTTTTTCTAGCCATTATCAATAGTGTTACATAGCTTATCGCCACTTGGTGAGAATGATTTGTCAGAATTTTATGCCAAACAAATGCATGGCCAAAACGTTCAGTCCGCTATCTAGAAAGACAATAACTTCCCCCTTAATGTGGCAAAACCTAAAGTTAGTAATTGACTACTGTTTTCAAATCTGAGAGATCTTACCTTAAACTAAGTAGATGCAATGTATACGTTGTAATAGGTGAATGCAAATTCTGAGAAGGTAGCCTTATAATTTCAGAATTAAGACCATGTATTAATTGAGGCAATTAATTTGTCAATTTCTGTGCTTAATATTTTATAGATCCCATTGAAGAGGAAGATGGAAATGTTCTTTATAGTTCAATACAGGAACTACTGAAAGCAGCTGTTATGGCAGATGCTGATATTCTCTCAGAGACATTTCAGCTTTTGATGGATTCTGCCAAGGATCTTAGCAGAAAATTGTATGGTTTAGTTCCAGATGGGCTTTATCTTCCAGCACCACCATTATACTGCCCTCAGCCAGCTTCTCTCAGTGAAGTAAGGATGCATGGGTCTTTGTTTGAGTGTGTTTATGGAATAATCATGAACTTTATTCTGGTTCTTTTCAGCTCATTTTTCTCTCTATCATGTCCATTCATTTATTTAAGTAGCAGCATAGTGATAAGAAAGCACGTGTGCCTCTGTTTTTTCCATAAATGATCTATGCTCTTAAAAAGAAGGGAAATATTCTTAGGAGCAGAAACAATGTTTAGGTCAGATTCCTTGTTGTATATGTCCTTTCTAATTTTGGGACATGTTTTTGTCTTGGAATTTGCATTTTTCAGGAAGACTGCAATGACATTCTTTTAAAAATTGAGAGAGAAGGTCGTCAGAAAGTGTCAGGAGTTCTTCAGCGAATCATCTTGCTCTTCCGTGCTGCTTGTTGTTCCTGCCCTGCAGCACAGTGGTATATTGCACAGCTGAAGTGGGCAAGAAAAGTTATGCAGAAAGTGAGTCTGTATCTCGTTTTTTTGTCACTTGATTATCAGTTGTAAATATTACTGATAAGCTTGCAGTTGCGTTGCAGAAGCATTCAGTGTCATCTGGATTTTGTGTGTGTGTGTGTGTGAACCTCCCCCTCCCCAGCATTCGTGCAGTAATCCAGATCAGGGACTGGTATGACTGACAAATACTTTGTTCTTTTGGCTCATTAAACAGTCACATGCTCAGTGCTGGCACAGGGAGGTGATCAGAGTTAGCACCTTAAACAGGAGAGAAAACTAGGCAGCCTTGGCTGACAACAACCTGGACTGTATTGGACTAAACTGGTTTCTTAGTTATGTTCTTAGTTCTTACACTTTGGTATTTCATGGTAATCATGACTGTCATGAGTACCATGCAAACAAAAGCATTTTTTGTGCCATAGCTCATACTAAACTTATTCTTGTAAATGAATTTCCAGAATACTGATTTGAAGAAAATGGAAAGCCAGCTTAATGGAATTTTACTGACCTTGGCGGCTTTCTGCTAATAACTGAGAGGCTGTACATTTAGTAGTGACACATACAAAACTGTAACTGATTTTTATTTGCATTTTAATTATTTATTTGTTTAATTTTACTACCTATAGATTCGAATGAAAGGATCTCTTCCTTCTTTGAGTCCATTCCCAGAGACTTTGCTTCGTTACTGCAGTTTCCACACTGTTTTCTACAGATCTACATCTTCTCAAGACTATCAGTTTGATGATACTTCCTGCAAAATTTTAGGTCTGTATGCAATAAAATAGAATAATTTTGTGGTGGAAAAAAGAACACAAGTGAGAACCCATGTGTGCAAATAAGTATACTGCAATGAGTGCAGGAATGTGCTCCCTTTCCAGCTTTTATGTTAGTTATCAAAACTCTTAACCTGAAAGTTGCCTGTTCCAGGTTGTTGGTTGTGTTACAGATCTGTCAGATCTATAGTGAAAGAACATGAACGCTATGCAGGACTAAAGAGCTGTAGCTGCAGAGCATTACTGAAATCACAAGAATGAGCACAATTTTTTCTTTAGCTACTGTTAATATAATGTTAATTCCTTTCATCTCGCTGAAAATTCTCAGGATGTTTGATTTCATATATTTAAATAGCATCTCACCATGTTGCATGTTGGTGGTGCAGGTTGGTTCAGAGAGCTCTGTGCATTGTGTTGGATGTTTCACGTTCGTGAAAGATTATCTGACAACTGTAGGAGGTACCAAGCTGCAAGGGAAAGTGTTAACAATCATAAGGTAATTATATTACTAATATAATAAAGATACATTTGAATTTTGTAAAGCTATAAGAAGAATTCTAAAGGTCTGCTATATATTTCTGTGATAACTTGTATTTGTTTAGTAGGACAAAACTAGCACCGTTCTGTAATGTGCAAAATTTGTGGCGCTACAAAATAGCACTGTCCATGTGACTATATCTTTCTAACAGTATTCCTCATGGGCTTTTCGTTGGTGTTTAACTCAGACAGTTGAAGAGATACTGCCAGAAGAGCAACAGAGCCTGCATTTGTTGTCTACCTACGTATTTACTTTTTTTTTTTTCATTAGATGAAGATATTTTGGATGCTGCTTGACCAATGTATATTTCACACACACAATTTTTATGGTGAATTAAATATTCATGGTTTTCAAAAAAAATAATGAACAATATTAAAATCTAGTTGTGTTTACTTATACCCTCATCAATTGATGTCACATGTCAAGGAAGAAAAAGAAAGTACTAGCATGATATTTGTCATATATTCTGTAACAGTACAGATGTGGTTTTTGTCCTATTACTCTAGCAACTCACCTATCATTAGCAAAGGTTGCTTCCTTTTTAAAACAAGTCCAAGATTTTTCTTCACCAGAAAAATCAAGCTTCAAAACAACAGGATAGCTCTTTTTCAAATAGTAGATTATTGTGATTTTTCTGTGTTTAGTGCAACACTGACAAATGAGGTAGAAACCACCAACTGTTTCGAAATAAACTGTTCCATCTTAAAAGCCTCTTGGCTGACTTAAATATCTTGCTCCCAGGAAAGAATTTATTATCACCTTAAGTCACTGTAAAATTACTTCACCTGGTAATTTGGTAATTCAATGAGTTATGGCTAGTTTAGTAAAATCCTCAAGTTTTACTCTAAATGACTGCAAACACACTCTTCAGCAGAGTGTTAATGGAATTATTTCCTAAGCTGGTGTCGCAGGTTGAAAAGGGAGGCTGTTCCCACTGAAATGAATGGGACAAAAAACCAGTAAAACCACACCAAAGAGAAACTTTTGATGCTCGTTAGTGACTTATCAGCTCATTAATGAGCTCGTTAAGGCTTTGTTCGGGCAAAGGAAAAGATAACACAAACCATATATAAAATGAGTAAGGACAGAAAGAGGTTTAATAGTAAAACACCCCCAAAATAAAATCATTTTCAAAGTTAAACAGGACTGGAAAAGGGAGAGAGAGTGATAGAGGGAGAGATTAATAAGTAATACAGTTACACATAAAATCTCCCAATCTAAACCATATCCTCGCTTACAAACAGACTTTCCCCCCACAATGGTTCGCCACACCCGTGGGGAGGGCGGGAAGGAAGACTCTCCAGTCCGTTCACCTGACAAAAAGTTCTCAATCTAAGAACTTTCTCGTGAAGCAAACCTTTCCTGCAAAGAAAACATAGTCCTTCTTCCTCCGGAGCGGCTGAAGAGAACTTTCCTTTGCCAAGAGTAGGTTTCCCAGACTCCCACATCCATCTGCGCTGCGGGCTGGCGGCGGCCCAGGGGAATGTCTGCAAATTCCCTGTCGCGTCGATGCCTGCTTCTCCATGCAGAAAATCAGCGCATGTAGCTGGGTCGATCCCTGGTAATGGCGAAACAGTTCAAACACCACCCCCGACGGGGATCCGCAGAGACGGAAAAAGGCTCTATGTATTTTGCAGAAGGAGTCTTTTACTGCTTCAGGGAAATGGCAGGTAGCCACGGATATTGCTTTCTCTCCTCGATAAAGGTTTCCAGTCCCGGGGCGTGAGATTCAGAAGTTCTGCGTGGCGTGTTCGAAAAAACCCGCAGCACAGACAAGATAGAGAAGACAGTAGATAAAGCAGAGGGGAAAACAAAATGTCACTGAGTCTCTAAACACGCCCCCTTTTATGAGTTCATCTGGAGAGGCAGCCACGGATAGTGCTTTCTCTCCTCGATAAAGGTTTCCAGTCCCGGGGCGTGAGATTCAGAAGTTCTGCGTGGCGTGTTCGAAAAAACCCGCAGCACAGACAAGATAGAGAAGACAGTAGATAAAGCAGAGGGGAAAACAAAATGTCACTGAGTCTCTAAACACGCCCCCTTTTATGAGTTCATCTGGAGAGGCAGCATGCCCTCCTTCCCGGAACCACAGGAAAACCGCAGCTCTCTGGGAAGAAGAA
>NW_010388141.1:47419-60149 GCF_000710305.1 Buceros rhinoceros silvestris | reverse complement strand
GTGTGAGGCATTTTTAATGGGTGGGATTGTTTCCTTTTTTTTTTTTTTTTTAGTTTTTGGACAAAATTTCCCTTGCCTCCCAGATATCTTAAAAGAATTTATGTATGTTCAGCAAGTGGAAAGATCATTTCAAGATGTAAAGAAAACAGTCACAGTGAATGAATCTAAGAATACAGACTTGGAGGAAGGAAAGTACAAACCACTCTTCCCGTTTATTTCCTTCTGCATATTTCACTGATGAAGGTGTTACTAACACCTCAGTGCTGGACACATCTATTAGCTTGAATCCTAGGAGGACTTGGACTCTTTACAAATAATTTCTAGGGTAGTTTCTTTTGTCAGAATATTTAAGTCTCTTTCACTCAACTCCTACAATTAATTTTCGCATTTCTTCTTTTCTAAATTAATTCCCTGTTGGGAATACCCAATAAGAGCAGGAGCAAACAGTTCCTGGGGACTATCTTGAAATAGAAGTATCTATCTACAAACTCGCCCTGGAACAGAGCATTTTGAAGCTGTTTGTTGAGAAAATTCTTAAAATACAGTTGTAAAATTTCCTAATTCCAGACCGATTTCTCATTATGGCAAATAAAGCTCTTAAGAAGATAAGCAAAACACTAGTGTACAATTAAAACCATATAAAATTGTAGACCCAAATATGCTATTCCGTTCTACCGTGAAAGATCTCTTTCTGCCAAGTACAAGCTTATACATCCATGAATTTCCTTATTAACAGCCAGCAGTTTTGAACAACAATCTGACAGAGGAAGTAAAAGCACACCATTGCCATGGCTGTATGGTATGTCTCAACGCTCAGTGCTAATAAACACAGTACTTACAGGGTTGTAAAGGGTATACCAGCACGAGATCCTTGTACCAAACTGCTGAAGACAGCTTAGCATTCTTCATTGCATTTTTACTACCTTCATTATATGGCAAAGCATCAGTGGCAGATGTATAACCTTGAGCATCACAATTAACTTAGAAAGCAAACTGAAATGAATTCTGATTATATGAATATTGATGGAATCCAAAATGTCATTGCCACCATCCCTATTACAACAATTTTTTGTTAAAGAGAACAATGTATGGCCCAGACTGTGGTTCATACCTCAAACTTTTCGTATTTCTTTGCTTCTTCTAATATTTTCCTTAGACATTTTTTTCCTCCGGCGAAGTTTTATGGAGTAATTCTTGCCGCTTTACTAAAACTAAATTAGGAAATGAAATCCGAAGTATATGGCCTAAAATATTACACATATAAAAAGTGCCAAGTTAGAAAAATATGAAGCTAACCCTAGAGAGATTTTATTTCTATGAAAATAGGCACATAAGAACATTTAAATTCAAGTTAAATCAGATGTAGTTAGTGCTAGTTTTGGCCATTCCCATCAGACTGACAAATCTCACATATGGGAACTAGAATTTGGTAAAGAAATTAAGGACTAGCTGAGACCTAATTTGTTTTATTTGACTTGACCGTATAAATGAGAACTGCTATAATATTTTGACATCTTGACTGCTATAATATTTTTTTAAAAGGTTGTCACTCAAAGCTACCTTTCTTTGCTCATGTAAAATACCTTGTGCTGGATATATCCCTTTAGCATCTTTGGTGTAAGCTGGGGCAAATTCTAAAACCACTCAGAATTCCAAAATAATATAACATGAAACTGAATGAAAGAAAACCAAAATGCAGCATGTTTTGTGTGCATTCCAGGACCATTTAGGAAATCTTTGTATCAGAGCCACAGACAATTTAGGGCCAGTATCAGCAAAGACCTAAAGCATATACAAATTGTGTAAGGTGTTGCATATGTGTTAGATGCTTGGTTTTTCAGACTGTGAAATGTAGAGTGAGGACCTAGAATCTCATCTCGGTGCATGGGTCAAGCAAGATACTCCAGCAGAGCTTTCCAGAGAAACCTGTGCACTGAGTGAAGAGGTGCTCTGACTCGTCGCTAAGAAAAGCTGATTAAGAGAAACAGGGATTTCGTTCACACCACAGGTCTCTGTGAAGTGGCTCGCTTGGACTAGGTGTCCATACAAGCGGCACCAAAGAGGGCACAGCCCCACTGAGCAGCAGAGCCTTGAAGCAGAGGACTGCCAGAGGGCACAGCACCCTGCCCCTGCAGAGCACCTAGGCAGGAGCGGGCGGGTTTGCTGCCCTGTGTGTGGGTCAGACACACTCACGTGCACAGATTCAGTCTGCGGTGTAGAGATGTTTATGATGCCCAGGTATCCAGCTAGAACAGTTCAGACATTTTTAAGCTCTGCACTTCCTTCTCTGCTTATGTGTTCTAATGTTTTAGAATATGTCTAATTAACCCTTGCAAATGCCAGTCTTTTGCCATGTTTACATATGCCTTGGAGATGCAATGCCATCTTGACATTGCTCCGCCCCCCCTTAAGCTCACAGTATCCCCTCCAAAATATAACAACTATCAAATATTGTTGTATCCTTTCTGGTTTTAGTTATACTAATTTCTGTTCACAATACCTGCTGTACCTCTGTTTTCCAGCTTCTTTTAACAGATGGCTTGTGATTAGCAAACTCTTCGGATTTAAAAGGGCCTCTTTGTTTGTTTGTTTTTTCCTGATAGTTTCCAGACGTTTCCTATGGTGATTTGTTCTGTGATGCAGGAATTTCATCTGTTCCTTCCTATACATTGGCTCTGCTTTAATTCACATCTGCATCATATTGTGATTCAGAGGGTTTGGATTAGTACATCTTATTTGCTGTACTGCCTATTTATCATAATTTCTGCATTTGCAGATTGTCTCTTCCACTTGTCAGAGTTAATTATTGCAATAAATAATAAATATTTCATGCAAATGTATTAAGTACTTTTCTATACACTTCAATGAAAACTCATATTTGAAACTCCTTGCAAAAAAGCTATTCCTGACCTTAACAAAGTTCCAAAGATAATGGATACTTGCAGGGTAACGATTAATAAAGACACTTAGGGTAGCATTTATATATTGTTATGAAAACACAGAGAGTCTTGGAAAGAATATATGCCTTCATTTGTTTATTGCAAAATCACATAAATGAGTTAGTACTCAACTTACTGCTAGAAAACCAGTAGTTTTCTGAAAATTGTTAGTAGCAGTTTGAAGTATTAGTTCATCAGCAGTTGCAAGATGTGGTAAAACTGATACGTTGATAAATATGTTGACACATTAATCATAAGAAGCACCAGCTGGGAAGAGTGACTTAGAAATGGATCACTCTGTATGAAACCGAGTAAGAGAGGACTTGTGCCTCTGTGCATTATCCTATTTAGAAGAAAAGCATCCCCACTGACAGCTGACAGCTTTTCAGTCGAAATAGCAGTAGGAAACCCTTACAGCACGTACCAAAATCCAGAGTCAACAAGCATGGTTTTCACCTATTTCTGTGCATCTGCCTTTAAACATCATAATTACCTTTTAATCCTTGCAATTATGATAAAATCATTTATGTTACACTTTTCTCATATTAAATATGACTTCAGGATGGATGGCTAAACCTGAGAAAATTTGTTCTCCAAAAGAATATTTCTAAATAGATTCCTGGTCCATTCTTGTCGTGTCCAGAAGCCCCAAAAGGGCAGGGCAGCTCTTCTGAGATGCAGGGGATCAGTTTGGTGATGCAGGGTAGCAACTAGGGAAAGCATTTCCAATGAGTGAAATACGGCTGGTACACAAGGAGGATGCCTGTATCATGGAAATGTTCTTGAAATCGTAAAATTAGCTTTTGAAGTTCCCACACAAGTCATTGGAGTTATAAAGAATTTAAAACTTACCTTTTAAAATTAACCTGGCTGGTTACACAAGTACTGACTGAAATTGCATATTTAAGGACATGAGGTGGTTGACTGAGCATAAGAGACAAAGATGGCATTCAAACCTTTAGAATTCTTCTAGGTAATTATCTTTTACCAATTATTTGACTGCATTTATTTCATGCAATGCCTTTGTTCTCAACAGCAAGACATCAGTTTTGCTCTATTAAGCTTTTATATGCAGGCTAATAGATTTTATAATACAAAGTATAGTGGTGGCTGGAGGAAATCCTGCCTCATGCTTCAGCACAAGTCTTTGTGCAGCTGTTCTGAACTAAAAAAAAAGAAACCCAAAACAAGCAAAACCTAAAAACCTGCCAGAAACTACATTAAACTGATTGGCTACCCGGTAGAGCTCACAGTCTAACCATCCGAGAAACTGTGCAGGTGAACTCAGGAAAAAATAGTAATGGGAATATCTGCAGAATAATATTGCTGCCAGAGACTTCACGTAGCAGAACCACAGGTCCTGCATGTTCTTGAGGGCAGAACATCTAACTGAGCACCTGGGTCAGTATGTTACTTATTGAAAGCTTTAAGTCTTCTCATCATATTTTCTTTGGTATTCTCACTGCTTTAGGAAATAATATTCAAGAATTAAGCTCTTAGATTTTGTGTGTTATCCAGTTCATCAAATCAGATTCATTTCTTCATTGACCTAGTATTTGGATAAGTGCCAGTGCTCCTACTTTGACATTTTAACGCATCTCTGAAAAGCATCGTTGCAGAATGATGTAAGGAATTTTACATTTGTATTTTTTAAAACTTCGGGTTTTTACTGTCTCCCCACTAAAAGATAATCTCATGGCCAAAACATCATCTAGAAGTTCATCTGTCTTCTATGCTGTCTATTGGTACTAAACATCTTCTTCTTTATTCCAGGGATTTCTCAAATGCATTCCATTTTGCACACTGCTAATGCAGTAAAAACCAAACATTTGGATTGTAGGTATAAATGTAATTTGTATGGCCTATGTTAAAATAACTTACTTTTACTGGCCCACTACTGGTACGGTTATCCAGAATCCAGGCTGCTTTCACTAATTTTTAAATCTGCATTTAAAACCGCCTAGAGAGCTGCTATCATATCTGACTACAGCGTATAATCTTTCTTTCTGACACTCATAAATAATGGAGCCATATATGGAAAAAAATCCACCAAAATTACCAAAAAAAGAAACTGGTAGATGTGTTGCTTATCCAGATACATGTAAAAACTCAAACATTCACACAGGTAAGTTTTGAGAAGCTTACTTACATATTCAGCTTCATCATTGTGTCTTGTTTTCTCTCACCCTAATATAAGGCATAAAGGCTCCTTTATTTCTTCTAACCCTTTGCTGTGGAGAGATTTCATCAGCGGAAACCAAATACAGCCATTCCTGTCAATTTACAACAGAAATGCTTTTCTTCCTTCCTTCCCTCTGTTTCTTGTTTTTTCATGTAAACTGTTTAGGAAGGCTACTGAGATTAGACCGCTCCTTGTATCAGCAGGCATTGCTTTCCCGGACTGACAGGCTAATTTCCTCCTTTTCTCCTCGCAGCCTTGCACCCTGCTAGCACTGTCGTGGGAACTGAAGAGATTGTCATTAGCATCCTGGAAAGGTTTACCTAGGTCTTCATTTGTATGCATTGGCAAGTGAAAAAAGGAGGGATAAAACTGAAATGCATCGGGTATGGAGGTGGGGCTTTACTGCTTCATGTGTTGGAAATACAACCTTCATGGACAAAAACGTAGCATTTGGGTGCTAACACATTTATAAAATGTGAAGAATTACAAAATGGCAATGTTTTCAAAAGTTTTCAAACTGTTTTTTGAGTTTAAAAACAATTTAGAGGATATTTTTATAATAGGGATGGAATCACCCTTCCTGGGGGAAAAGCTGAGGTAGCACACAGCAGATTGGTACACAGGCAGTACGCAGCAGCAAATGGCACGCTGTGGCTCTTCCTCTCAGCATCACACAATTTAGTTAGGTCGCTGTTTCCACATCAGAATGTCAAACTAAGTTTTCAGAACTGAGCCAGTACAGTAACACTTAATAGAGGGGAGAGGATACGACAGAGTACAAGTGCGGTACTGCTGGTTTTGTCCACATCAGGCTGTCAGATGCCTGATCGTTATGAGGTCCTTGCTCAGCCGGGAAATGTGCTGCAGAGAGGAATACTGCAACTGAGCTGAAAGGCATCTCATCAGCTTCTCCTCAGGGTAAGATGTTCCACTCCTATGAATCCTTCCCCGGAGGGCGGTTGTGGAGGGCATTTGCCCTGTCCTTCTGGCACATTTACAGCCTGCAAGGGCACTTTTTCTTGTTGTGGGTGATCACAGTGGGAAAGTAAATAATATTGAAGTTTTCATTTCAGCTGCTGTCTCACCCCACCAAGTTCTTTGTCATATTCAAATGGGTCAAAAGGAGATGTAAAGTCTGAAGTTTTAGCTGAATAGTGAGTCTGTTCTGAGCCAAAATTAGGTGTTCTTATTTTCATAAAAGCTAAAGCTAAGATGCCTATATTCAGCCAGATGCTACTGCTAACTCCCTTTACATTTTATTCCCTCAAGCTCATAATCTAATAAATCAGAATCTTATTCTCGCATTGATTATGCCCTCAGCATGAAACTTTTCAACTTCACAGTAAATTGTAGCCCTGATCTTATTAAACACCAGTGAACCCCCTTACCCTATGCACTGATATCATACCATTTTCTGATAAATGGCATCATTAAAAATAAAATTAAAAATAAAAAAATATTGACCAAGTGTGCTTCTTAGCTAGTGCGACCATACCTTGGTTAGAAATCACTTGAAGACCTGCTGTTTTGAGAACATCTTTAGTCAAACAGTGTGAGATCTTCCTGGCAGCAAAATACTTCACAACTGAGTCAGGATGAGTCTAGTACTAAAATGTAGGTGACATTCAGTATTTTGACAGTAAAATCCATAGAAATCTAATCTGGAGTAGAGAGAAAATTAATTAGCACAGCAATTTAAATTAATTTAGCACAGCAATACATGCTGATTTCTATTATTTGGTTTCTGGCACCTAGAAACTGTGTATTTTAGGTAAGTAACAACATATCGCTCAGTCTAAACTCTGCAGCTGCTCAAATACCAAAGAACTGGAATATATTTTTTAAAAATCTATGTCTTGGGGACAGAGGTAGAGACAGTATTTTCTGCAGCAAGCAGTTTTTCCTTCTTTTTGTGTGTAAAAAACCATGAAACAAAGACAATCCTTTCAGTTTTCTATTGTGGTTCTTTCTTACTTTTAAGGGAGGGTTGTAATCAAAGTATGATTCAGAAGAAGTCTTGGGTGTCTGTGTTCAAAAAAGCCAAAAACCAAATATCAACACTCTCCCATTGCAGTTTTCAGAGGGTGGAAAAACAGCTCCTCCCTTGAAATTGCTTTAAAGTGTAGAACCATCCTTGTTTTAAAAACAAATTATTATAGTCTGGCAACAGTAATAGAGAGAGGTAGGATTCTGGATGGCTTCTGGAGTGAAACCTGCTCATACAGGACAATCTACATCTCCCTGCAGAGGTTTTCTGAAAATGACAGTGAGAAGAACATGACTGGACAATTTAATCTCTATGTAGCCTGTATAAGAATATAAAGACAAAAGGATTTGGTACCAAAATAGAGTTCTGTTACAATTGCCTGGAAATTCAATGCCCACCAAGTATTTAACTTATAACAGGTGGGTTATAAAAGCAGAAAGACTGGCATATTATTACAAAGAGTTCTTTTAAGTTCAGTGAGTTGAAACCTCTTTTGACTTACGCTTGTTCTCGTTAAAACTTAAAAGGTTCTCCTTTGAACGCAGTAGATCTTATTCAAACCAATACAAAGGGAAGAGGCTGATGTGCTGAAATAAAAATACACAATATAGATAACATTTTTCTCATCTCCCCTTTTATTGTTTTCCCACAAGATTTTCATATATGTTCCTCCTCCTAATCAATGCAGAAAGGTTCAAGACAACCAGATGATCAGTCCAGTCATCATGGGTTTATGAAAGGCAGGACCTTCTTGCCTAACTTGATCTCCTTCTAAAAGACGACCTGCTCAGTGGATGAGGGAAGAGCTGTGGCCATTGTCTAGCTGGACTTCAGTAACGCCTTTGACACTGTTTCCCACAGCATTCTTCTGGAGAAACTGGCTGCTCATGGTTTGGATGAGTGCACTCTTCGCTGGATGAAAAACTGGCTGGACGACCAGGTCCAGAGAGTGGTGGTGAATGGAGTTACATTCAGGTGGCAGCTGGTCGCCAGTGGTGTTCCTCAGGGCTCAGTATTGGGGTCTGTTCTCTTTAACATCTTTCAATCATCTGCATGAGGGGATCGAGTGCACACTCAGCAAGTTTGCAGATGACACGAGGTTAGGTGACTGAGTTGATCTGCTTAAAGGTAGGGAGACTCTTCAGAGACATCTGGACAGGCTGGGTCAAAGGAATGAGTTCCTTTGTATGAGGTTCAACAAGGCCAAGTGCCAGGTCCTGCACTTGGGTCACAACAACCCCCTGCAACTCTACAGGTTCAGGGAAGAGTGTCTGGAAAGCTGCCCAGTGGAAAGGGACCTGGGGATGCTGGACAACAGCCGACTGAACACGAGCCAGGAATGTGCCCAGGTGGCCAAGACAGCCAATGGCATCCTGGCTTGTATCAGCAATAGTGTGGCCAGTAGGAGGAGGGAAGTGTCCTTCAGGTCATGGTTTAGTGGTGGACCTGGCAGTGCAGAGTGAATAGTTGGATTTTATGATCTTCAAGGTCTCTTCCAACCAAAACAATTCTGTGATTCTGTTATAATTGCTGAAAAATGACATCTCCGTGCAATTGCCCATAAAAGCACCTGGTGCCTTTTAAGACATCCTAGGTAAGATATCTTTTCTCCCTGCTTGCTGCCTGCCTGCCCATCATAGCAATGGTTGCCTGTAACTCCTGACCCATATTTGCCATCGCTGAGTAGAGTTTCCAAACATCCTGAGTTCTCTGAAATTGTCTATTTTTAGGCCACCCGACTTTAGGCAACTGAATTGACCCTCTAGTAACCACAGTAAACAAAATGTGAGGTTCAGTTGCATGAAGTTTGGCAGCTAATGCCAAATGAGATGCCTTAGGGCACCTGAGGCCTTCACCTCTTGGGGCTGGCAGATCTGACTTGGGACTTCCTGCAGCAGCAGCTGCAACAGTGTAGAATAATTGAAAATGTCTAAACAGAGGAAACATTTACTATCCCAAAAGACCTGTTCAGGCAAGTGAACTTTCTCCCTCCCTAAAGAACTATTCAGCTGTTGAAAAGGCATCTGGATACTGGGTTCAACTCACTGTAACATATCCAGAGGGTAGGGTAGATACCTAAATACAGGTGTTTGAATATTGGGTTCAATTTGTAAATTCATTAATTTTAGATGGGATGAAGACCACTGCAGTTACTTTATGCAGATGAAGTTATATATAAACCTTTGATGATCTGGCATGGATTGATTGCTGTGATTAGAATTTGCAAAGTACACATGTTTCTACTATCAATTATAAAAAGAATATCTCACAAAATATGCACATTATTTAATGCCATTTTACTCTCTAGCACTGTGATAGTTATGGTTTGTCAGCATTTTCCTTTATCTTTTATGGATCTGAATTTTCTCAGTGAGTTTTACAGCATTAGAGTAATTTTTTTTCAAATTAAATTATATCTTGCTTTGCTTGCATTGGCCTAAATACAGTTTTAAACGAAAAATGTATAGCAGGGAAAACATTTTGACCTCAGGCAGGTTAGTTCTAGACACATTTTTGGCATGCTATATATAACAATTGGGCTAGAAACAGAAATTTGGCATCACAATTTTAGTTCTTCCTGGAGACTGGATTAGACTGAACGATCCTTTTAGAAGCCGTGATCAGGACTGAGCCAAAGCTTTCTTTTTCCACTTAAGTTTAAATTATTTGGGGGGATAGAATCTTTTTTTTCTTTTCTTTTCAAAAGCCAAAGCTATTAGTTTGAAAGTCTAAAAATTCAAACTATTATCACTGATTAGAAACAGTTCTGGCAATTTGAGACCCTTTTTTCATTTCTTTGATTTCTGTTTCCACTTTTACTTCTTTACTTGATGGTGCCTTCGATGTCTATTGTCGCGGTTTGAGGAGGGGGGCTGTTTCCCCCGTACCGAAAGGAGGGCACCTCCCTCTGTGGTACATATGAATTGTTGATTACCGCCTTAGTAGTCCTATGGAAAAATAAATCATAGATGTTGGAATGGGAAAACAAGAAAATTAAATCATGTGAACTGCTTGTAGGTAAAGATAAAAGGTCTAAGATGTTAGTACCAGTCACATACCTCAGCCATAATAATGATTTTGCTTTTAGGGTTATAGAAACAAGCATCTCAGATCTCTTGCTCCTGGATGAATTGGGTTAGGATCCTGACTGTCTTCCTTCATTAGGATGTATAGCAGAAGAGACACGTTAACTTCATTGTGGCAGCAGAAGCACAGAAAGATGCCAAGGGGAAATCTGTTGTCTTTTTTCATCCTTATGTGGTAGAAAAAAATACAACGTTTTGACTGGACCAAAATAATTACCTTTGGAAATTTTGTACCCTTAATGCCTATTGTTTTTCTTTTGTTTTCTAATCCTTAACTGTGTGGCTTAACGCGAGTGACCGGCGTAATACAGCTTTACATGTGACTCATAAAACTGATCCATGAAAGGGTTCAATACCCACAATAATACTGTGCCTTTGTTTAGATAGCCACAAGCATTACCAAAGGATCCTGAGGATCTTCCTGTTTCTGCAGCTGATCCATGCAGTGCATGGGAAGAAAATTCTTGGTGCTTACCGAACTCCTAAAGGAAGTCCCTAACAAGGATTGCTAATCTCCTTGGAAAGGATGTGACTGCAAGTGCTGGGAAGTGTGTGCTTTCCAGTGGCTGGGGTCGTGGTTCGCCACTGCCAGATGCTCGCTCTTTGCGCTGCCTCTTCGCAGCCCATCTCCCCTCAGCTGTCTTCCGCATCCAGCTCACTGCCAGGAACTGCTGACAACTTGCATTTTGGAGGCACCAGTCTGCTACAAAACAGATAACTCTTTGTGAGCTGAACTTGCTTTGTCCTGAAGGAGTGATACTTTCAGCAGTAATAATACACTTCCAACCTCTGCAGGCAGTCATGTTCCCTAAATCAGATAAATGGTGGCTGGCCCCTCTGCTTCAGCATTGCTTTGATTCACCACTGGTTGGAAGCGACAGAACCTTCACAGAAGAATGGTGCTGTCTGTTGAGTGGTTTAGTAGTTTTGCAGCTGAACTTAACCTCTTCTCCAGTATATGTATTTATTGTCTGTGTTATGCAACTGTATCATCTCTTTCTGAAGATTTTAAATGGTTGTAAATAAGAGTCTAGTTATATCACCTTAATGCATGGGAGACCGAGACACATAATTTTTCAATTACTGTATGCCGTATTATTGTATGTTAATTTTTGTCTTCTAGAAAGATGTTTTCATAATATGGGGTAAAACCTATCCAACAAAAATCACTGCAGTCTTGTAGAAATTGCGCTCTGTAGCTAGTGAATCCAATCAGAATAACACCTTTTCTATCAAATTTGAATTTCCCCCGAAAAGCCCATTGCAAGCATTACCTCTTATATTCTATGCTACCTTAAAATAGCTACATTTTTAATTCTGACTCCAGGGGAATTTTTGTAAGCACTAGAAAACTCTTGGCTGAATCCTATTTTCCTTATTCCGAGATTTAGTCTAAGTCTTTACTGAAATTGTCGGGGAAGTTTGCATGAGTAAGGCAGGAAACATTTTATGCTATCCCCACAAACTATGCAATAGGGAAATTTGTCAGCCAGGCTTTCCAGGAATGATTGCACTGATTTATCTTCAGCGTGGTATGTCTCAACAAGATTTCTTCAAACACTTCATTCTTAAAGTTATTTCCCTTTAAGATACTCCTGACATCTGCAGCTTTTATAGCTTGAATTGCTAGAAGGTTGCTCCTCGGATGGTCATTACTTCACAGTTGTGTTTTTGACAATCATGAGCTATGCACTGCAAAATCCCAAATCTCCGTATCAGAAACTGGAATCCTTCTTTTAGAGAATAATTATTCTGACTTTCTCCAAAGTTTTCTTCTTTTATTTTGCTTAAATTCTTGTCATCCTGTCTGGAACTCTAAAGGAGCACTTTACCGCTTCCCACAAGCTCACTACGTATTGTGCTGGTGAGTGTGTTCTCTCCTGTGCCTCTCCTCCCAAAAACTTTTTTGCCATGGCAATTGGCTATGTTGCAAGTGGAGGATAAAGTATAAGAATATACCCCTGGGCTCCTTGACTCCAGGGTGAATCCTGCTTGGCAGCAAAAGTCACTGCTTGTCTAGGAGAGCTGCAGTGGCACAGATAAGGAAGACATGTGGGCTCTGGGTAGAGCCTTCATGGGAGGCAGGGGCCTCCGCACAAGAGGAGCTCTTGCAGACTGACCAGAAAACAAGGAGATATCCTAATTCCACAGCGAGTTCAATGCTTTTCCCGTTACAGACCTTATAACTTGAAATGGTTCCTGGTTTTGTTTTGAGCCGCCTCCATTAAGACCCTAGTGGCATTCATCCTGAGCTGTGAAGGAAGAACTTCTGAAAGCTCAGGCTTGGCAGCTTTGTCTGGAAAAGTTTTGCCGCTGTAATAATGCCTGGGAGAATGACAGAGAAAAAGCAGGCTGCAAAAAATTAAAAGGATGAATAATGTAACCAAGCTGATTAAATTCTGTAACCTCTTCAACTTCATGGCTCTAGGGTGGCTTATGTCCCATTAAAATGAACGGACTCTGCAAGTTGGGAAGAGGAAGTTAGAGCTGGCTAAAAAAAAAAAAAAAAAAAAAAGAACGGCGGGACAAAAACGCA
>NW_010388141.1:29781-47395 GCF_000710305.1 Buceros rhinoceros silvestris | reverse complement strand
GAGAAGAAGAAAGAAGGTGGTAAAAAAAAAAAAAAAAAAAAGCAGTGTGCGGTAAAAACAGGCACAAACAGCTAAAGAGAAACTGCTATTTTTTTTTTCTGGTCTACCCTTGTGGTGATCTGCCTCATTATTTTATGGGTTGGAATACGATACATACCTACAGACAAGGCCTTACAATTGTTTCTACCTGGTGATCTGTTTCTGCTTAAAGCAGGTTTTAAGGATACCATGTCCAGGTAACCATATACAAAATCTAAAATACTTTAGGACAAAATAAGACAAAATTTCTCTTCTGTCCTATTTAAAAATTATTGAGATGCAAAGAGTCTTCAAATTAAGAAAAGTATGAAGGACAGAACTTCTTGCCAGCCATTCCTTTATAGCACAGGCTTATTTTCACAAAAATTAGTGGGTATTAGTCCATATAATCAGGTAGGAGAGAGAGAGTAAATATAAACTATTAAGTATGCCACAGGTTGTCATTTTTACGTGTGTGAGCTTAGGAGGGTCATGGGATGTTTTGTGCCTCTGTCCTTTGCTGAAAGAAAGGTGTCTACAGATTTACACCTACCTAGTGGACACAATTTTAGGGAGACACACCAGTGCTGGAGAAGAGCGAACTTTGCTATGAAAAAGGGTGATGAAGCTACTGCTCTGGAAGTCCTGGGTCAGAGATGAATAGGATGTAATGAAGTGAAATGTTTCATGAAATTGTCAGTCCTGTTTCTTTTCTCCCATCTCATGAATAGATTTAGTGTCTCACAGGAGGAATTCTGGCTAGGCAGGACAACAGCCGAGAGGGGCTGAAATACTCCAGTAAGAATCAAAGTGGTAGAGAGACTCCAACGGGTTCAGTCCCCTGTCATTTCTGGCAGGCACATCATGTAACCCCATAGGTCTATAATTGATCAAGCTCCATTTTACAACTAATTAGATTTTTTTGCCTAAATGCCTTCAAGTAGAAAGCTATTCCACATCTCCACTGTAATGTCTAGAAGTCTTCTAATTATCAGCATATGCTTCTTTAAGGCCAGGTTATATTAGTTCCTTAACCTAAAAAACACTTTCTCCATCACGGGATTTCCTCTGTTAATATATTTATAAAGACAAACCATAGCCCCTTTCAGACATTAATGGGAACCTAAACAAACCAAGTCAGTTGCTTTCTTATTATTTACACATGCTGCCCTTCAAAAGCGGGAATGGGGGAGGGAGAGATGGGAATCTGGGGACACAATTAGCATTAAATGTGGTATGAGTCAAAGGATAAAACCTCTGCTCATTGCCCAGAAGAGAAGCCCCTCTGGGATCCTCCCTTTCTAAACTTGTAGAAGAATAGAAGAATTAAACAGTTCAGACAAAACTCTGATCTCTAATTGACTGAATTTCACTAGATGCCTAAATATTGCCTTTGATATAAACTAAAAATGAGACAGCCAATGTTACTGTCACTATAAACTCATGGGAATGATCTTTCATACGTGTACTCTATTCTCTTTCATTGATTTCTTTTCTCATTCTGGTTTGTTTGATCTTCATTTACTTGTAATAATAGAAGGACGAGAAACCTGAACTGGCTTTTCTATTCAGTGTTTAAAGTGTTTGTATAATTTCAAGCACGTAAGAGACAATAAGATATCGTTAATGTGTGCTTTTATAAATTCTTTGAAAACTAACCTAAGTGGCACTGTTTACTTAGAGACATCCTTTGATATAACAAAATACAGTGAATGGAAGCTGGGATGAAATAAAATCAAGTCAGAATATGATAGCCAAAATGGGTGAACTTTGGAACAGGTTATTTAGAATAATGGAAGTTTTTACAGCAGCAGCAATTTTCAAATCCAGACTGTATGCTTTTCTAATACGTATGTGTTATCTTAGAGAAGAAATTAACTCTGAAATATTTAGGTTATACTATCTGCTCAGAGTAATCCCGTCTGTCAATAAAAACTATTTGATAAATTACTGAAAGTATTGCAAGATTGTTCAAATTGCTCTAGGCTAGAGCTGAAAAAAAATGAGGCAACTCCACTGCAAAGAGGTGAAACCGGTTCCTACGTAGTCTAATAAGAAGTTGGAGTGGCATAAAAAAAAAAACTTATGCACAAATATGAAACAAGTAGGTCGCTCCAGAAGGAATGCCTTCTATTTTATTTCTGTGGAAACTACAACAGATACAAAGAGCACAATGACATTTTGATAGAGCAAATTCTCAGCTACAAAACACTATTTTTTGGCACAGTCACCACCACGGGCTGTACATTTTCCTCAGCGATGAACAAGGGCCCACGTGCTGCGCTCGTTTGAAAATCCTCACCAGGGGAGGGGACCCACCGTCACTGTGGCTGCTGCCGAAACGCGCCACCCACCTCCTCACTGTGCTGACATCCACTGCTTGGTCTCTGTAAATGTTTAGCAAGTGTCGATGAATGTCAATGGGTGCAATTTTTTCCTCATGGAGGAATTCAGTTACGCACCTTTGCTTCATACACACTTCCACATCAGACGCCAGGTTGTCAGAGTGCCCCTCTGCTGCTGTCTGTCACACAGCAACAAAGCTTAACAGAATGTTGGTGGGAAGGTTCAACCTCTACTGCCACACCACCAACAACTGCCTCTGATGTCATGGGCAAACATAATAAAAGAGGAGGTAGTACTTCCAGTGCGGCCCTCATAGCTATGCCTCCTTTTAATGACTCTTTCCTGTTAAGATTAGCAATTTCTCTGGAATAATGAATAAAATAAGTAAGGCATTCTCTGTTATGGGTGGCTAGGGGAACCAATAAGACTTTCAAGGCTAGTTTCCATTTGTGATTAAAGGAGCAATTCCTAGAATTGAAAATCATTGCGAAACGTTTCCGTAGGTGTCAAGGACACTGGGATAAGCTGACTGGAAGCTTTCTACTACACAAATTTCAGACAAAATCCCAGTGACGTGACAGGTTTATATTGAGCACAAACACACCCCAGTAGACCAGACCTGGCCTTTCATGTTCAGCGTGAACAAAGTATTGCCCTATTTTGAGCAAGATTCCTTCCAAGAAAACGCATGATGATATTAAGCAGATGTTGCCCTTCAGTGATCAAAACAGACTATTGTAGAAATGTTGTTGGGAGGACATCTCTGGAGTCACGTAGCTCAAAAATCTACTGTCAGTTGTCAGCCCTGGCATTGTCTTGCCATGTCTTGAAATCCTCAGGAGAGGGAGATCCCACAATGTTTTTGGGCACCTGTTCCAACACTGCACCGCCCTCCTACGTTTTTCACATATTGACAAATTTTTATTTGTTTCGCTCTTCACTTAGTCACATAACTTTCTCTACCTCTTTATTGCCTCCCACTCATTAGTTACATTTCTTGACACCCCTATATTCCAAATTCTATGGCCATTTGGGGCCATGGTGCCATTTTTCCTTACCTTGTGATGTTTCCATGATGTAGCTCTCAGTTCTGCTTGATTTATGAAGCATTTGAGGGAGCGACTCAACATTCACTGAAATCTTACAGGAAAGGTCTCAAAATGCTGATTTGATATCAGCTTCAGGTGAGCGATTCTCACCTTCTTCCATGTACAGACCATTCCAAAATGGTCTGTACAAAGCGCAATAAGACTGCACAGCAAAAAGTTTCCCCGCATAAAGTTCGAGGCTTAGCAGCATAAACTAGTGCAAGGGTAATGATTTCCCCCTCTGTCCAAGCAGGCATGAATCCAGGCCTTTCCTATTTCTCAAACAAATATGGAACAGGCTGAAGAAAAATATGAGGAATTTTCTTTTTAACATAAGGGTAACAAAGTTTTGACAATAAGTATTAACTAGTTTTGTATTTCTCACCCTCAAGATGGGGAGAGAGGATCATAAGACAAATTTTTTACTAAGTGCTACCCCATGTACAAGGTGCATTCTTTTGAAGTATCAATGTTCTTTTAGAGCATTTTAGAGCATCTGCTCTTCAAAGGAAAAAAATAACAACTGGTTTGAATAGGAAACCTTAAGCTCTAAGCATAATAGATAGATAAAGAATGTGAATGTCTTTTGATGTAACCAGAAGTCTTTGATGTATTCATAAAATCTTGCAACTCATCTTGTTTTTTCAACCAGTTAATATATGGATTAAAATAATGTTATAACTAACATGTTTTACAATTTTTTAAAGCTGTTCTCCTGGATCTTCCGTTTTCTTCCTTCACTGCTGACATGCCTGCTACTTTTGGAAGCCACTGGTTTTTACAGCCAAAGGCAGATGTGCTAATACAGAAATGCTTAATGACCGAAATAAAGCTTCCTTAATACAAATGGAAATTAAAAGCAGAGTGTGTGTTGGATGAGGGAAACCAGGCTGTTTCTGTGTGGCTGGTTTCATTTATAAAGTCGAGAGTTCCTTTGCTTAGCAGAGCAAGAGCCAAACTGTACTTTCATTTCACGACACGGCAGCATAATACACACTAGCTCCACTGAGGTCAGTGAATTTATCCTCGGTTTATCTCTTGGGGAGCAGTGTTTGGCCTTCACTAGAACAGGATTTCATTTGCCACCTTATAAGATAAATGTGTTGGAGACATTTAAGAAAAATCTGAACTGAAGTATTTGTTCTGTAGAGGTACCAGTGTTATTAAAATCATCTTACTCCTTTTCAATTACTGTCTTCTATGAGAAAAAAAAACCTTCCTCTGGGTTTTGGGGAATTCTGTCTGACCAGCACTCTCCACTGCTCCTGTTTTGCAAGCTGAGAATAATGCCTTCCCTGAAGCCCTCCTTTCATAGCTCCAGACATTTCACAGAAAAGCTGTTGCCCTCAGAAGATACCAAGAGCTCTTTTGGCTTTTTGGCCACTTCTTACTCTATTTTTCACAATAAAATCAGTTGTTTTCAAATCAGCAGTGTGTAATTGCATGTGCTAAGGGAGCATTCACATCTCTTCTGCTATAATGAATCTGTCCCAGGGCTATGGTATCTATCTGCCCTTTCAAACTGCCTATTTAATTTCTCCTGCAGCAACCTGGCACCTGCTGCTCATTTCACCATAGGGAGCCATCGTGAATTTTTCTCATAATACTCATCCATCTGCCCTGAACACTTTCTTATGTGAACATCTCTATTACTTTCCCTCAATCAACCTACCTTTGTTTCTATGACCTTTCTTTTATGAATAACTAGGGACTTTGCGCTATGTAAAGCTTTATCACGTGATGGCCACCCAGTCTTCAGAGTTAGCACATGATGGCCACCTGGTCTTCAGAGTTGTCCACATACCAGAATGATTGATATAGCAAACACCAGAAACACATCAGAAAGCTTCCTCATCTTTAGTTCACATATTTTATACTTTCCATGTAAAATCATGGGGTTTAACAAAAAAAACGTCAGTAAAACGCTCTTTCTGCTTCATATCTCTTCTGTCGTACTGTCCTCTTATCACTTATTTCCCTGCAGGTCGGTGCAATTGCTCCAGCTGAATTATTGTCAATCATTATTGCAATTACAAAATTATGCTTCTGCTCTTTACTGGTTTTATTGTTAGAACTCCATGGCTCTTTTCCAGTGAGGTACTGGATGGTACGGGGGCAGGATTCAGCCTGGGATTAAGACATGTGAGCTGAGATGTCTATGCTTGAGCTACAGGAGAAAATTAGTTGCTAAACTAGCCTAAAAGGACATGATTCATGACAACGGAGATGTGCCAGGACATCCAGTAAATCCACAAAGGACCAGCAAGCATGACACAGAAGTCACTGGAGATCTGAAGAAGCACTTCCAAGCAAAAGGCCTATAGCATCCAAAATGATGTTTAAACAACTACCACCAGGCAAGTGCAAGCCTATTTCTAACACCACTTTTTTTAAGCTGCCCTTATGTTATACAAGAGGTGTCAATCCAGAAAGTTTTACCCAGGCCAGAATTACTCTGGTGGTGGATGGGCTTTTACCTGAAAAGGCCATTTGGGTTGGGTTTCTAAGCATGTTTGTAATTACTTCTAATGCATGATTTACTGGAAATAATAATTTTTGTTTAGAATAGCCTCTGTTAAAACCATTTTCGTTATTTTTTTTCCTAAAAAAAAAAATCAGGCAAAAGCTGCCATATTTGAAGCTATTCTTTTCCATTCTCGTACAGTAACTTTCAATTTTGCTTCCTAAGCCTAGCACATAGGTTTCTCATTATTTCTCTTTGAATCGCTCCCAGATACATAACAGGCCCTATTTGCACTCTTGTTGAACAAGTGCCATGAGCACTGAGATTTTCTCAGCACTTTGTTGCATGAGGCCTTATCTTCACACATTTTCTGTGGAAATTTTGCAATGTTATGGGCCAGATCAGTGCTGTGATCCTAAAATCAGCCGAACTCATAGCTGATGTGATAAAGGCAGTTTCCAAGATTTGAGTAGTGTGTGATGATCCAGCTAATGCTTTTCAGACCTGACCTGGAACATGTTTTTATCGCAGCTGGCCTCTTGCATTTACTCCACATAAGAAAAGGTGTTGCCGTTCATTGATTCTGGAGAATGATCTAAAAAGAGTCTTCTAAATTGATGTCTATTGCACGATATTACAAAGCTCTCTCTCAGTTTGCACCACCTCAGTAGTGAATAATAGTAAATTCAGAAGCAGAATCTGAAATAGCCTTGTTCAAACTGTTCCTCCTCCTTGACGTCATAGCACTCAGGGCTGAGCAGCTACACTGTTGGATAAGGTCCTAATACTTCAGATTGTCTCTAGGAGAGTTTTCTTTACTTTTGACCTTAGAAAGACATATTAATCAGAACCTCTGACTTATGACTTCTACCAGGAAACCTTCTCTCTCTTGGATTTAAAAAAAAAAAAAAAAAAAAAAAAAAAAAAAAAAAAAAAAAAATCCCAGAGGCTTGGTTTTAATAAAGGTGATTTATCTTCTCTTAGATTTTCTTTATGAAAGTGACTTTCCTGGTTTTGCAAACTCCTTGAATCTCCTGCTGGTGCCCCATGCGTTTGAGTGAGGTGGGTGAGTAGAAGAAGACGGGAAGAAAAACCACAGCGCTTCACTGAAGCTGCATTATATTTAATCTCCTGCAGATACATAATATCTTGGAAGAATGAGTAATGCAGCAAATTAAAAGGAAAAGCTACTCAGTGGAATTGAGTGAATTAATGAGAAATAGACAAAAACTAACTAAAGAAAATTACTTGAAAGAGACTAAGGCAAGAAATCAAGAGAAGACTGCTCAGTGAAGCCCACCTTCAACCTTTAAACACAGTCCTTTCCCTTTTTAAACAAAAATTAAAAAGCTAGAAAGACAAATGCTGGAGGTTCCCATCAGAAGTTTAAAAAGAAAGTAACCAAACAACGGGGAATATGATAGTTCAAATAAGTAGTAAATCCTTGGAAAAGACTTCCTGGGTCACTGAGTCTGATCTTATGCCATTTCAGACAACCTTCCTGGTATACCACCCTTGAACTAGCTGAGCATTTTGTCCCTTCACTCCTAAAGGGATGCGACTGTGACATTGCTGATTTCCTGCCTAAATCAAATGTAACTAGTAAGCATTATCTTGCATGTCATACATGCACCAAAGATTAAGATTATTACAATGTTAAAATAAGATTTTCCAAGAATATTTAATAAAACTCTTGATAAGGAAATCACCCCATAACCCACAAGAGTACGAGATACAGGTTAACCACACATATTTTTGTGAATTGCCCAACATGGATGATGGGCGCACAGGCTAAGGTGGGTGGTAGTTTCCAGTACCCATACTAGCTTAAATTTCCCCTGTGGCCTTGGGGTGTCACTTTGCCAGCCTGTGCTGACCCCATATTCACTGAAAAGGGGATAGCAGCGTGTCACAGAGTCAACGTGAGGGTAAAGGGTTTCAGATCCTGTGATGACGACAGTCGTACTTTAGATAGACCGGCATAGGTGTTTATTGTGAAAGGGTTGCACCTTTAATTCTTATATGGGGCAGACATATGTTTCATCTACAGTACATAAAGTGTGAATCATATTTCATATAGCCACACTGAAGACTGTGTTATATTAAAGCTTCTTTCATGTAATTAGTTAGTCTATGATCTCACGTAAATTCAATCTGTGAAACATTTGCAATGACTACAGTGTTCGTAAAAGTACCTGTACCATACGAACTGCAGTATGCACTCCCCAGCAAAGAGCATGTAGCATCCTATTCACATCATGGCACATGAACTTGTTAACAAACAGCAAATTCTAGTAACGGGAACCTATAATTATTTTAATACTGATTGTGAGAGCCTGAGCAGTTAAATAACCCTGAATATTTACATACTTCACAAATTAGAATGGGCTACTTGCCCACTCCTGAAAATGCATTTAGCCAAAAGACACTGTGAGTCAAAAAGGGGAGAACCTTTAATTTCTCTTACTTAAGGGGAAGTAAAGGAATTTCATTACCAGAATTAATCATAGAAAATTTTAAATGTCACTTCATAGAAATGAAGTAACAGAGGGCCACATTTTCCTGTGTTTATACAAAGTAACACTAGACTTGGCTAGGAGTTTCACATTTTTGATAGTCAATAAAGTAAAGCAGACTTTCCAGGCATTTTAGATGCCGCCTTTAGAGTGGAAAGAGTCCTGTCTGGTTGTGACTACTGACTATAAAGTGAGGTTAGACACCCAGCTCAGGCTGATGTACGCTGCTCTAGGTATGTTGCCAACATTTACTGCAGGATTCAGCCGCCTGAGCGCAGGTATGTATTGTTGCTTGAGGTGTGGCTGGGTGTCTCACTTTCCTCCTGCTATTCCAGCTAGAAGTGGGCTTCCCAACTGGCCCGTGTCATGTCTGCTGTTTCCATGCAAGTATCTTGGATCATCATCATCATCATGGCTTGGCTTCACGAACGAAGATCTGGGAAGGGCTTTTCCCACGCTCACTGCAAGTGATGGGTGCACCCTTCGGGGCTGCGCAGTGGAATTTTTAGGTGAGGTGCAGCGTGTGCGGAACTGGCTCCACCCTTTACATCTGAGGTTCATCTGCCAGGGCCTAGCGAGCTTGGACAGTGACAGCGAAGTCCTCGGGTCGTAGGTTTGGTTAGAGTGTCCTTCTCTTAGACGGATGAGCCTTACAAGGCTAAACGAGCTCCATCTGCCCGGGTTTGGAGTCAGAGATGTCCTTCTCCTAGGATGGTTGCCCGAAGGCTAGTGAGCCCATCCTGCCCGTGGACATGCTTTGTCTGACCCTTCAGCTGAGACCTGTCTGGCCTGGGAGACCCCACCGGAGGCACATGCCACCACCAGCACAGCTCTCAACCTCACAAGGGCACGCAAGCTCCTTCCCCACGGCAAGGGGGTGCCCGTGAAAGAGTCACTGCTCTACCTCCGGACATCACAGACCTGGGCACGGGGCAGCCGGGGCCTGCCAAGAACGGGAGTCCTGGAGGGCATGTATCTGGGATAAGCTGTGTTATTTGACACAGAACTCTGTGCATGTAGTTAAGGTAACTAGATGGCCTTCAAAGGTCCATGACATTACCATGCAAGGGTCTTATAAAATACAAACAAAAGGTGTAGAAGAAAGTTTGGAAGGGAGGGAAGGAGACGGGAGAATACAAACAGCTTCAAAAGTACCATATGCATTAAACATTTGGAAAAGGATTTCCTGTAACTTAAAAGCCTCAGTGATTTAACATCTCTTACATCTGGAAGTCCAAATAGATATGGTGATTAACTTGGACTACAATTTGAGCTCTTTAAATGAAAAAGCAGGTGTTTATCAAAAAAGTGGATACATTCTTAAAACATAGTTGTAAACTTTGATGACTCACAGAAAGAATAAATTATTCTTAATGTTTTACAGAAAAAGAAAGGTAAAGAGAGACTATTTTAAACTGAAACGTGGCAAAATCACGCTTTGCCTAAAGGAGCAATTGTTACAGAAAACAAATTGTTTTCTTAAAAAAAATTTCTTATCAAAAGGTTGTGATGCAGTTACATTTGAAATTGTCTTTGTATGGGAAAAAAATCTCTGTGTGCATGTAGATCTGTGCATGATTTTTGGAGAGGTTGATTTTTTTCCAGGCAGAAGGAGGCTGCTTGTTGAGCTGCGTAATGAAAAACTAGCACATGCGCTTTGTGAAACAAGATAAAGGCTATCTTCATATCACTTTCTTATTAAAGAGTAAGGTACATGGAGGGTGAAGCAAAGAATTTAAAAGATTTTTCTTCTCTAGCTCTTTCCATTGTTGCTTCTCCATTTAGTCACATAGGCATAAAGCATTAAAAACACTGATCTTCTGTGGTAATGAAACCCATCCCAGTGGCTTTGCACAGTTTACCTTCAGGCAGTTCAACAACCTTCAGAAGTCACCTAACTCCCTCCACTGATTAAACAGGAATATATTCTTCAACATAAAGTACTCTGAATCATGTGTGAGGCGCACATCTAAAACCATCTTCTCACAAGTGACCTGAGCCATTATATAGCTTCTTTTCATCTTGACCTTCCCTGGGTCCATGGTCACCAATGGTCTTTTCCTTCAGTGATTTATTTAGTCTCTTTGTGGTCATATTTGATTCTGGTTTCTACATCCTGTGGCAATAAATTTCTTGTAAGTGTCGTGTGAAGTAAATAACGCTTTTGCTCCTAAGACTTTGACCTTGGCAAAACGGAAGTGTGTTGAAACTAGACTACAGCCCTCCTTTCATAACGTTAAACCCTGTGCATTACAGTGCATTTTTACCCTCACAGATAGGTACCATTTGAGAATTTATCCACATGAATTGTCTTCAAGACTTAAAAATTAAATTATATAAATTTTCTGTTGCTCCTGAGCAGTTAAATGCATACTGACTTTTTCTAAAATCTCCAAGAATTGCACAATATTGGAACGTCACAAGTCTGAAGTAACCTGTTTTTCACTGTCTATAGCCAAACTGGGTGAAACATAAGCCTGCTGAGTTGCAGATAAGCTTCTTATTACAAGAAGACATCTCCCCACAAGGGAGACATAACTCCTGGCTCTTCCTCTGTGGCCTTTTTATTCTCCTTGAGCGAATAAGGTCTTGTCAGAGCTGTATCTATGGTTTGGCTGGGTGTAGTAGGATGGATTCTGTATTCTTTCATTGGTTCACCTTTTGTATTGAAATTAGCATTTGTCTAGTCATCTGAGAGACCATGTCCACATCTGGAAAACTTTACATTGAGGGGACATTGAGTTTGTCCTTTTTCCTGTGCTTGTAACACATGAAATCATTGAATGTGCTGGTAGATTGATAATGATGCTATTTTATCATTTTAGATATCGATATGTACAACATTATTTTAAAGAACATGCTTTCCAATAGTTTATTTCACCTACTAGTCCTGGTTTGAGTTAGAACATTTATGCTTTAGTAATTATATAAATATTTTGAATTATTATTATTATAGGAAGATTATCTACATGGTCTGAACAATATAATGATGTAACACAATCATCCTATGACATTTCCTAAGACAAATGAACTCATATTCAGTCAACCACAGACGGTCTTCTGAATAATTCGTTGGTGTTTCTGGCATGCAGTTCTTGATTTGGAAGTTCACTCAGAGCTGCAGGTCTCCACACTCAACGTTTGTATGCCAGCTGTTTCATGGGATGGGGGTAGCCTGCAAAGGCAATCTTGCCAGGAGGAACAAGTTAGGCTTATGTGGTGCGTATGCCAGTGAATGAAAAACTGGTGTCCTGGTTTGAGCTAGAACAGAACTCATTCTGTTCAGTGGTTTCTCTTTCCAGCTCAGTCTCTTCTAAATGACTGCCCTTTCTGAAGTTAACGGGGTATTTTTGCAGACAGTGTCTGCTTTAAGAAGTGAGATAGCGCTGGATGTTTACAGTTACTACCAGGGGTTGGTGAGCAGAAAGGATCTTGCTGATACTTGCTCCTGTACAGACCAAGGTCACTGCTAAATCCTGTGTGCCATAGAGGAGATCAATAAGTTCGAGGCCGCACTTGTGGGGAGGAGCAGACAGGACAGTTGACCCTACACTGACCAGCAAGGTGTTTCATCCCATAGATGTCATATTTCATATAAAGCTGAGGATCTTCTCCCTCTTACTCTCTTCTTCAATGGGCAACATCTGAGGAAGACTCTGTCCGTTCTGCCTTCAATCCCAATCCGTGCAACCCTGAATCCAGTTCTGGAATCCAGCTCGGGCATCCAGTTCCTGTCTGCTGCTGAGCCCAGTCTGGGAATTCCCCAGTGTCTGCCCACAGCATCAGTGGAGACGATGATGTGGTTGCCATCGGGGGGTTGGGTTCGGAATTGGTATTGTATATATGTGTATATATTTGATTTTATTGTTATTATTCTCATTAAAGCAGTTTTAGTTTTCTTTTCAATCCACAAGTCTCTCTCTCTTATTCCCTTTCTCTTCTCCTTTGGGAAAGGGGGTGAAGGGGGGAGGGGGTAATAGAATATCTGCCATTCCTCTAGTGGCTGGCCCCGCTCTATTCCTTGACACACAGTAGTTAAGGTTATGAAATAATTCTCCAAATAGATAGTTATAAACATTATGGGTGTTTGGCAGGAAGTTTTTTGTGGCTGACTACAATAATAAGGAAAGTTGAAATACCTTACTCAAAAGCATGTTCAGACCTAAGACACCTGTTTGACAGAGTTTGTTTTCTGGATTGAACCTCTCTGATGTACCTCATGAGCATTTTCTAGGAAAGTCCCAAGTGGAAGTTTACACTGAGTGTTTTATGTCACAAGAATCTTTCCCTCTTACATTCTTACTGTTCTTTTGTCCACACCATTGGCTTTTAGGTTTTTATGGGTGGATTTAATAATTTAGGTACAAGCACTTTACTTTTTTTTAATGGGTAGTGGGCCCAGCTTCTTGGCTCTTTTCTTAGGTGAATTTAAATATTAAGTAGTTAGTTAGATAACTTTAGCATAGGTGACCTTTCATGCTTAGAGAAATGCATTTCACCATCTCTGAACTTAACTGTATACAGCACTGAATTGTTATTAAAGAGAGCTAAATTGACTTAAACTATGAAGAAATTAGGGTTTGAAAGATAACAAGTGAATTTAGCTGATGATCTGACATAAAGGTCACTGCAAAAACTTTGGTGTATTACTCCTGTTTCTTCAATGTTCAGAGAAATACACCAAAATCTTTCATAAAAGGCTCTGTACATTCAGAGTAACTACTATCATTATATGCTAAAATCCTTTTAATTTAAGAAAAAAAGAAGTTTGTTTTTTTTTTCAATCAGGCAGCTGAATAATTAAAGAAATAATTTAAGAGTTCAGAAACCCTTTTTTCACTCTTTTCCCCCTGTTCATTCTAGCTCCTGGCCTCAAACAACAGAATTTTAGTCATTTGCAACTGTCTATGATTCATAACACTTGTTTTTAATCATGAGAAAGTCTGCTTAGATTAAGAGTTCTGAATACACTGTGGGAGTATTCGTGAAGCGCTTCCACAGCTCCTCAGGAAGCTATCCCACCAAGCTGGCCAGCTGAAGGGATTTCTGTTGCACTTACATAGAGCAATGCATGGCCATCACAGGAAAGGAACTTGTTCGTGACCTGCTGGGTGGCGATCTCTCTGTGTCTTCCTCCATCCAAAGAAACTAAAGCAAAACAAACTTTTGGATGTGCTGCTTACACGAAAATGCCTTCCACAAAGTTCTTTCCAGATAATAAGCTCAGAGAGTCTTTACAAACACTCCTTTCTTTCTAATGCTGTCACCCATCTGACAGTAAAAAACAACCCTCGAGATCGCTGTCTTCTCAAATCTGTACAGTTTTGGGCCTTTCCAGGTTGTGGGACATGTCAGTCTCAAATCCTATACAAGTGGCAACAGGCCATGGTTTATGGGAGGTTTTGGGGTGTGTTGAGAAAAAAAAAAAAGATGACAGAATACCTTTTCCTTCTATTTCATGGAAAAAATGTTTTCAAAATGAGCTTTTGGAGTCTAATTTTATATCAGGTGTTCAGTAAAGGAGGAGATCTTTGGCCAAGGGAATAGATGCCACTCTCAGGTGAGGAAGTAATGTAAGGCTGCAGCTCAGAATGGGCATTGAATTATCCTTTTACAGTTAGCTCCCCTTTTAAGAAGATAGAGAAAAGGCAATACTGAGTGTGTCTCATCTGCTGAAGGCATATGCGCAGGTAACAAATGTGGACACAAAATAGTTGAGAAATATCTTGTGTGATACACGAGAACCCATCCATCTGAGTAGGCACAGAGGGTTTGCATTGGACAAGGTGTCCACAGCTCCTTGCGATGGGCTTTCTGCATGTTTGTTAGGTAATCCCACAAAGAGGAGGTAGAGCAAATCCTGAGCAAATCCTAAGCAAAGCTGCTTTGGAGAGCTCTTTTTCTGAGCCCTTACAGCTTGTTGGAAGCTGCCTGAAATACGTAGTCTGCAATTAGAGCGTCACTTTGTCAAAAAGTGGAGTAAATAATTAAATCCAGATAGATGGGATGTGGGTGAGGGAAAGGCTATGGATGTTGTCTACCTAGATTTTAGTAATGCCTTTGACACCATTTCCCATAGCATTCTCCTGGAGAAACTGACTGCTCATGGCTTGGCCAAACATGGTCTTCGCTGGATAAAAAACTGGATGGATGGCCAGGGCCAAAGAGTGGTGGTAAATGGAGTTCAATCCAGTTGGTGGCTGGTCACAAGCGGTGTCCCCCAGGGCTCAGTATTGGAGTCTGTTCTCTTTAGCATCTTTATCAATTATCTAGATGAGGGGATCAAGCGCACACTCAGCAAGTTTGCAGATGATGCCAAGTTAGGTGACTGAGTTGATCTGCTCAGGTGGCAGCTGGTCGCCAGTGGTGTTCCTCAGGGCTCAGTATTGGGGTCTGTTCTCTTTAACATCTTTCAATCATCTGCATGAGGGGATCGAGTGCACACTCAGCAAGTTTGCAGATGACACGAGGTTAGGTGACTGAGTTGATCTGCTTAAAGGTAGGGAGACTCTTCAGAGACATCTGGACAGGCTGGGTCAAAGGAATGAGTTCCTTTGTATGAGGTTCAACAAGGCCAAGTGCCAGGTCCTGCACTTGGGTCACAACAACCCCCTGCAACTCTACAGGTTCAGGGAAGAGTGTCTGGAAAGCTGCCCAGTGGAAAGGGACCTGGGGATGCTGGACAACAGCTGACTATGAGCCAGGAATGTGCCCAGGAGGCCAAGACAGCCAATGGCATCCTGGCTTGTATCAGCAATAGCGTGGCCAGCAGGAGCAGGGAAGTGATTTTCTCCCTGCACTCAGCACAGGTGAGGCCACACCTTGAAATCTGTGTTCAGTTTTGGGTCCCTTGAGACAAGAAGGACATTGACTGGAGTGCTGGAGTGTGTCCAAACGAAGGGTCTAGAGCACAAGTCTAATGAGGAGCAGCTGGGGGAACTGGGTTTGTTTAGCCTGGAGAAAAGGAGGCTGAGGGGAGACCTTATCACTCTTTACAACTTCCTGAAAGGAGTAGTGAGTGGGTGGTCAGTCTCTTCTCCCAAGTGACAAGTGACATGATGAGAGGAAATGGCCTCAAGTTGTGCCAGAACAAGTTTGGGTTGGATATTGGTAAAAACTTCTTCAGCAAAAGGTTTGTGAAGCATTGGAACAGGCTGCCCAGGGAAGTGGTGGAGTCCCTGTCCCTGGAGATAGATGTGGTGCTGAAGGACATAGTATAGTGGTGGACTTCATAGTTATAGGTTAATGGCTGGAACTGATGATCTTAAAGGTCTTTTCCAACCTAAACAATTCTATGAATTTGTAATTTTATGATTCTATATACTTCTAAGGAAACATATCAAGGAGTTACTCTATTCCCCTAGTAATCAGGTAAAGGGATGTACAGTAAAAAAGAAAAGAAATAAGGGAGGTGAAGAGGAACTAATCTGGAGGGAAAACAAGGGTGAGAGAGAAAAATGGAACAGAATGAGAATCATATACACATTGACTAACGCAAAGTCAGGCTAGTAGCTTTTTGGTCAAGCCTGCAGATGATAGGTTACTTTGGTTTTGTCGTTAGGCTTTCCTCTGAAATGCTGATCATTTACATGTTGCCTGAAATTGAGCAGAGCCACAGAATTGTCCCGGTTTGAGCCTCGACCCTTAACAAGAATGTAATGAGCTAAATAGGGAGCCAGGCTTTTGGTACTTAAACAAATTCCCTGGCTCTCCCTGTAAACAGGTTAGTATCCCTTTTCTGATTTTTTTCTAAACAAAGAAAAGGGAAATATTTCACTGACAAGTTTAAGCACGTAAGGCAGAATGCATGACTTCATCAGGCATTCAACTAGTTAAGAGTTAACTATTTTAAGAAATGATTACTAAGAGCTCTCTGTCTTAGCTGAATGAACAGCTACTTTCAGTGGCTTAAATCCTGCCTGGAAAGTCTGTAGAGTGTATGTGTGTGTACACACATACGGGAAGAGGTAATGAGAAGTACTCGGGGAAAAATCATCTCAATAAATATCCAACACCCACGGTCAGGTCAAAATGATGATGTGAAAATAAACATTGCAAATATTTCTTAATGTAAAATGTTCAGTTTTAGTTCTGAGCTAAAAAGTTTAAATTTTGTTTATAGTTGAAACTGCAATTCAGATAACAGCATTGCCTGCAAAATCACTAGCACCATAAAGCAGAACTAAAATTCAGTGAGATACATGGTACAATTTAACTTAGTGCATTTAAAAATGCAAAAAAGAAAAAAAAAAAACCCCATCCCTCACCAAAACCCAGGAAAACTACTTTTAATATTTTGCACTGACTTGTTGTTAAGACAATGAAAGGCAGAAAGACTGCATGACATTACAAATCAACACAGACTGGGTTTTATGCATTCCTTCCACTCCTAATCTTACTCTAAAAGATGAGAGTGAATTATCCCAGGCTTCAGGAACACTGAATCCCCAGGACATTGACAATTCCAAGAAGACAGTAAGAGTTGATTATAAAAATCACTGCCAATAGTCTGGTTTTCCTCTGTTAACGACTACTAGCAGCAGAGTGTTGATTAGCATCCTCTCCTTCCCTCATTTCTGCATCCACCTACATATTAGTTTAGAATCAAGTTGCCAGCTGATGTTAAGATTTCAAAATGCTTCGTGCTTTCTTTCTCCTTTTCCTGTATCCTAAGTGATGTTAATCTCACTTTGGACCTTGACAGAAATGAAACTTGTTTTATTTCAGACAAATTCCTAACTTTAACTCTTATTACCGCCGCAATCTCCCATAGTGACAGCGCAACTGATGCTGAGAGCATCTCAGCTGTCTTGCCCTGGCCCTGAAAGGCTCTAATGGGTTGACCACAGGACAACGCTTCTCCCTCTTTGTCAGAGAGTGTCTAGGAGCTGCAGTGCTGAAATTCTGGTGCTGTCAGAAGGGAGCCTGTCACAGGTGTCCCATGGCTCCCACTGATCTTTGAGCACACCCTGTCAAATCCACATACATTTTCTCCCAACTTCAGCTGTGCCATGAGCCCTGTTGGCTAAAAGACATGTTGTTGCAGGGTTTTGCTGAAGAAACACCATAACCAGGCATGAGTTCTCTACTGATTTGTCTGGCTCATGACTAGTTTAAAATAGACAAGTATATTTTGTATGCTCTTCGCTCTCACCATCCTGCCTTTTCTTTTTTTTTTTTTT
>NW_010388141.1:26451-29694 GCF_000710305.1 Buceros rhinoceros silvestris | reverse complement strand
TGCCTTTTTTTTTTTTTTTTTTTTTTTTTTTTTGACTCTTCATGGCAGCATCTCTTATCTACAGCTGGGTGATGGCATTACTGAGTAAAGGAGAAAATGGACATAGGAGAGATGTGCTGTTGCCATGTGGCGTGCTAGCCACAGACAGTCCACTACCCACAGTGCAACAGTATTTTCCACTTACTTACATGCTCATCTTAATGACAGCAGTCACCAGTGCTGTTTGCAGACTTTCCTTCCCAAAACATCTTGGCTCAGTCTCTGACAGCAGAGAACATGCGCTTCTAGGCCATGTCAATACCTCAGTCTTGAGAAGGTTGGAGAAATTTCCTGTAAAAAGTCAAGACCTATTACAAAGAAGGGGACCTCACTCCTTTTTCCCAGCTCCAGTGATCAGGGTATTTGTTCCTGTCTTTTTGTTTCCTTGCTTAATTTTCCGAGGGAGAATACATGGGTGATGGGGACATTGCCTCCCATTCTCTGAAGGAAGCAAAGTTCAATACCTAGGATTTGGAAGAAAGAAGGACATTTATAAAACATAAAGAAAACTGCCTTTAGTCACCCTTTGCCTTCCATTCTTTCCATGCTTCATCCCCTAGAGCACAATCCTTTTGTCTCCAGGTGCAGGGAACAAACTATTAGATGCTGCAGAGCACTGCCTGGGTCCTCTGTTTATCTTTACTTGTCCTGTTATCTTTCCTGGCTGCTTGTAAAGAATCTCCCAGACTGTTATGTTCAGAACTGACTTCTACCATCCTGTCCTTCTTTCTGGAATCAAGATTGAGTTTGATTGCTCCAACTCACTCCATGGATCATTAACAAACTGAGGTGCAGAATTTCTAAAGTGACGCTATTGAGCCTTCGTAAGTAATCATTCTGAAATACTGAAGGATATTATTCCTGTGGTGGTGGAGCTGCCTGTGTTATGCCAATGTGTGGCAAATGCATGGTCACGGCATCCATCAGAGTTCTTGGGCATTTTTTTTTTTACAGTTTGCAAAAATAATACAAAACCTAATACTGTATCTAAGAAAGATTCTTTTTAAGCCAACTGCAAAAACTACTACTGTTTAAATATGCTCCAGCTTATTTAAAAAGTGAAAACAATCCTCCCACCCCACCCCCCATTTTATTTTAGGTTATCTATGTACAAAACATAAAGGTAACCCAATCCACATTGTATTTAAATATTAATGTCAACTCCTGGAAATAAGATACTGAGTCTCAAGAACCTAAAGCAAACACTTTTGTTCACTGAATTAAAATAAAAAGAACTCTGCAATTATAGGTCATGTGCAATTACCTAGAAGGTCAGACAAAAAGCTATTGAAAGAAACTTGTAGGCAGAGTGGGTTGTTGGGGAACGAATTTCACTTAATGGAGCCCCGCAGCACAAATGCATGAGGCTGTTTGCGATAACCTTGGAGTGTTTGATAAGAAATGTAAGATGCTTTTGGCCTGAGCTACTCCTCCAGCTCTCCACCAGCTTACCACAGAGTCGGTCCCCCTGCATGAAAGCTTTGACAATTTTGCTGTAAATTGCACCTTTTCAGAGGTCCCTGCAGCCTACTTGTTTGTTCTCTCAGGATTTGAAAGCTGCATAGCACAGAGGCCTCTGTTCCCTTGCCATGTATTCTTCCCTAATGCTCTCTGAAATAGCTTTCCTGACCAGCTAAAGGATTAAAGCAGGAAGAAAAAAAAGAAAAAAAAAAACAACCCAAAACAGATACCACCAGCTTTGTCCCTGATGCTAACTAGAGGAAGCCTCTGATCAGCAGCACCTATCATTAGCCAAGAAACATGAACTTCTGATGTCCAGTGTGTGCAGAAGTCTTACATACTAAAGACTCAGAATTAGACCACAGTAACGTGAGGCATTTTCTACTAGTTTCAGCAGAGTTAATCCAACCTCATTGTAAGAGATAATAGATTCAAGTTTTTAGCATACTCCTTCGAAAATGTCCTCTTCTGTCTGGTATCTCTTGAGATGAGAGACTGAGCTGTGGAAGACATGAGAGAGAACGGTAAATCAGGGCTGTACGTGCAGGGGATCTGTAGGCCATTCTGTAATATTTCCAAATGGTTGCCAAACAGAGCTATGTGAGGACAGAGCTTTCCTTTTCATGGGACGAAACAAAACAAAACAAAAAACCCACAACTTTTATTTACATACTTTTTTAAACAAGGCTTTAATTCAGATCAGCACCTATGAGAATGTGAGCAATTTTCACTCTAATTTTTCCTCTTTATCAGACTTAATTTCCATGATTCTTCATTTGTTTACTTCTCAGTAGAAAAGGAATCCCTTGTTGTGATGTGCTTTGAAGAACGATGACCTTAACCAGTGGAGGAGTAGAGGAACATGAAGTGCTCAAATGCAATTCTCCAGAGACACTGCTGCTACCTCAGATTTTGTATGAACATTCTTCAGTATCAGATGTACTATTTTTAATATGAACTTTCAATAGACATAAACAATCAACATTCTGCTTTTAAAACCATACATATGGATGATGTTCATCTCTATTTCTTGTGGAATAATAGCTTTTTAAGGAAACTTTGACCTCCTATTGTAGCATTTTCTTCTCGTCTCACTCTCCTATAAACCGTTCCTTCAACTGTCAGAATTACATGGCCACTACATAGCTGCAAAATTCCTACATGATCCTTTGAGAGTAATAGGACTGGATTGCCCTGGGCAGATGTTTACCCTGAGGAAGTGAGTGCTAAGTGGAATGAAGCAGAAGTGTCTTGTTTCTGGTGGCTCATGTAGGAAAATAAAGTGAGTGCAAAGTTGACAAGACACCTGAGTGCATCTGATTTGTCAAGAGACTCTGCTGCCATCAAGTAGCTTCCCATCAGTCAGTCTTGCCTGCTCTTAGAGGGTTGCCATCTCATTAATTTTAATAGGGTTGCCTGCTTGCCTGTGGGGGTCAACACTGATTAAAATTGTTTCAGACTGTTGCTGAAAAACTGGAGCCCAGCCGTAATCCTAATGAGAGGTCAAGAAAGGTCATGAATCAGAATCTACTGGTTTTGGACAATTGGGCCAACAACTGTCAGAAGAGGAGGGAGTGCAACTAATAAACTCTTACAAGTGACCCAATAAACAAGTTACAAGGAGACAGCAGAAGTACCAAGTCCTATATATAAAAATCACACTCAGAAGTATTAGTTATGAGGCTTGAAGTACCACCACTGGCCTTTACAGTTTGAGGCATTTTGCCAACAAGACACCTCTTT
>NW_010388141.1:12598-26362 GCF_000710305.1 Buceros rhinoceros silvestris | reverse complement strand
CTTTCCCTTTTTCTCCCTTTTTATGATCCAAGATGTAGCACTGTGTAATTACTTCTCAGGTAAACATCCCAGGCTCATTTTGCAGTCAACAGAGAGAAAGATGTTCTTCTAAGTGCAATTCATCATTCCGTAAAGTCTCAAATAAGCCAGAGGTTTTTTCTGTTGACACTTCAGATGAATCAATAATCTCAGGTGCAGATATCTTCGTTGTTACTATCCACAGTAGAGAGAGATGAACCTCACTGAAATCACACACTCTACCTGTGAAGATGCTCTGCTTTTATTAATGGGAAGGCACAAACTCAAGGAATGTGTTCTTGTTTTAAAGACATTAATTTCTAGCCAAACGTGATGGTCTCTGTAAACACTGCTTGAGGAAACATGTAAATGCAGATCCTAAAGTGGTTCCCCAGGTACAGGCTTCTGCTGGAAATAGACCAAGCTTTTGGAGAAAAACCAGTACTTAACACCAACTTTTTACATAAGCCCCATAGGAAGGAGCTGGCTGAATTCAGAGGGACCTTCAGTGACAAGCCTATGAGGTTTGTTTTGGCCAACATGCTTGCCTGCCCAAAAGCAAAGGCAGCATAGAAAAAATAGAGGACAAAAATCTCTTTTAATGATATTACTATCCAAATAACTGTTCTTTGGAGCCTGTATTTTCAAGCTGAATCTTAGCTAGGTGAGATCTACATGGGTAACTATTACATCAAAATGCAAGTAAGACTTTCTTCTTATGAGTTATTGTTAATTATTAGCGGAATCACAAAAACAGTACAAAAAGTAAACTATGTATCATTTCCTTTTTTTTTTTTTTTAAGGCTAGGAGATGCAGAAGTGATAGATGAACTTCTAAAGGGCAAAAGGTACAGTTTTTCTTGGATATTTTTCATTATATTAATTTCGTCTTCTTTGGCTGGAGACTCTTATTGTGTAGCTTCATGGGACAAACATTCCCATTAAGATTTCTTGACATTAGTTGCCTGTGAATTTCATGTGAGAATGTTTTTTTCTTGTGGAGTTTTGATATTACTGCCTCTGATCTCAGTCCGCTCCTAACTGTTGAAACCAACAGAGCTGAGTGAGTAAATTTTGAGCTATAAAAAAATTACATTTTGAGGCTTCTTACTGAATGTGAATATTTCACTCCTGAAACAGGGACTCAGCTTTTTCAGGTCACTGAACAGACTGCCAAACCTCTGTGGTTCTGCTGAGATGTTTGCTTAGTGACCGTGCTCAGCTCCCACTTGCTCTGGCTGGTGCAGGTAGTGCTATGAGTGAACAGAATTGTGAAGCTAGATCAATGCAAAGGCAACTAGTGACAGCTCCAAATGTTTTTGCTATGCTCATGCTCCTTATAACTGAAGTAGGGCTGTAAGCAAAGAGATTCAAGACAAGAGTGATAACAAACACCTGAATGCTGGCCTGTCTTTGCAGAAAATGGAGATGAGGTTGAGCCAGGAGACTACTGTGTGGAAGAGCTTTACAATAACTGGTAATACATCTCACAGTGCTAGCACTGGCCAGAAACCAAAGAGTTTCTTCATGGAAAATTTTGGTTTTTTCTAATCTTTCTGCAAAATAAACAATCCCAGCCTAATTAGTCATAGCAATACCATATGCGCGAAGAGGGTGCCTGGTCAGAACAATTCAACTTTTGATGGTTGACCAGTTAGAAGTCCAGACCAAACTGCCTCAGAAATCATTATCTTGTATTTGTTTTCAAATACTCCTCAAATCCAAAGACTTTCAGGTGAAAGATGTTGACCTCAACATACTGCATTTTCAAATGATTTTTTAGTTAATGGGAATGTTTCCAAGTAGCTCAGCATATAGAATTTTTCTCAGGTCCAGAGAGCAGCTGAAAATAACAGCTTTAAAATCTCCATTTGGGTTGTAGCTGAGCATTTAAGGACAACAGATTTTGCCCTAGGTCAATTGAACAAAAAATCTGTGTTTGACTCTGTTTACTGTGCTTACTCTACATTCCATTGATGAGTTATCCAAGTCTGTCTTCCTATCCCAAAGCTGGTCTACCTGTATGAAATATTTATTTTTGGATATGACAAACTGCCTCCGGAAGTCTCTCTCTCTCTCTCTCTCAAGTAAGGCAAAATGAATTAAAATCTAAAATGTCACATAGTAATAGTTTACAAACTCAGAATGGTACATTCATCTAATCAAAACTAGCAGTGTGCAATAATTTATCTAGCCTTGATTTTACTCTCCTTATTTCAATCACATTATTCTCTGCTTTTCGGTGGACAGCAACTTCCACAGAGAGGTTGGGTCCAAGAAATAGTTTCAAGACCATTAATTGATAAAATTCCCAAGCATAAATATTTTGATTCTGGTATCAAGAACAAGAGCAAGTCATTGAAGACAAGAGAGTAGAGGAAAAGGGAAAGTTACCTTGCAAAAACCCTTGCAAAAACACAGTAAAAGCATAGTAGCTATGCTTACATTCCTTCAATTTGCCAGTGTCTGTTGTTCATCTGGGAAAAGTGATATTTAACATAATGATTTGCAAGACAGCTGCAAAAATGAGTTTCTCTAGCACTGCTCTAAGCTGTGGCCATGCTGGTGGCACCAGGGAGCAGAATGAGATATAGCTGCACGGAGACAATCTCCTACATAAGCAGGTTCTCATGCTTTGCTGTGATAGATCATGTCTTTTCCATACATCTGGGTTGTTTGTCCATTGCCAAGGAAGAAATATTTCAGAAATATATCCTCATTCCCTAACATTTGATTCCAATATTCTGAAGTGACCTTGGCAAGCTTAGCAGAAAGCCCATCACCAGACTTTCTCAGTTCATCTTCCACATCCTTTATTTTGACAGGTATATAAGGTCTAGCTATCACATATGCACACAGCCAAAGTCAACACAGATGAGAAGGCCTTATCCGTGTTCTCTTCTAGACACCTCTTCAGCACACCCAAGTCCTTGCTTTGGACTCATTCTCCTTTCTGCCAAAAAGAAGTCACAGTAAGCACACACAAGGTCTTGCCTCAGAGTTGTTCTCTGCTGTGCACCCATGTGAGGTTGTTCCTGGTTCTGATGCTGAGTCCCCTGTTGTGACTTTTGGCTGCAGTTCAGCAGACAGCATTTATTCCAACCTTTTTTTTCCTTTGTTTCTTTCACACCAGAATTCGTATTTTAAAGAGCTGTCTTATAGTACATTATAAGATAGAGGAAAATCTGACTGGAGGTTTAACAACTTCTGGTCTGGTTTGGGTTTGGGTGGGGTTTTTTTTTTTCTACTTTTATTATGATACAGAAAAGAACATTCATGGTTTTGTGAAACAGTTACTGGCACAGAAAACACTTTATGGATTCCAGTCACTATTGGAACATCTTTGATCTGGAACTGGGACTACTCCAATAAACACATCTCTGTGAGTGATGCACTATATTTATTTTTCACCTGCTCTTTTTCATTTAAGTGCTTTGCTCTCTGTACATTGCTTTTAACTCTTTAACATTATTTAAAATTTTATGCTCTAACCAATCCATATTGATTTTTGTCTGCTTCTTAATACAGTCATATAAAGCAAGAAACAGTATAAAAAATGATTGGAAAGATGTGAACAAAACTGGTTTGAGATGAGAAGAAAAAGTAGCCTCTATTTCTTGGGACTTACTTTAGAAACATGTAAGGTATATGTACTTTTTAGTAATGAATGTTACATTCTAAAGCAGTGTATTGCTGTAGAACAAAGCCTCAGCACAGGACAAAAGTGGTTCAGCAACAAGCATAATAAAACAGAATAAGGACATCAGGATTTGCTTCCAATAGCTTCAGGGAAGGCACAACAGCAAAACTGCATTATAAATGTCAGAATATGTTCATATGCAACACTGACCTATCAGCCATTATTCTACTGCATTTGGATTATGGGTTTTTAAATTATATGGTAATCACAAATTAAGGTTATCAGGATACAAGTCAGGAACAAAGCAAATCTGTAGGAGAATAGGTAGACTTTTGAAAAGAAAAATTGCATAAACAATCCAGGAGTACAATAGCCACTGATTTATTTCTTCTTGCCATGATCTATATTCACTTCAACAACAGATTTCTTTCTAAGGGCTTCCAACAAAGGGCAGCTCATTTACATATGCAATCAAATATCAAGGATAAAATTAGACGTTAGGGAAACTGTTGAAGTGCCTTATGCCAGGAAGGAAGACTTTTTTCCAGTAACTTGATTTTGTACTTCTGAATCAGGGAGGCATATTTTAAAATTTCAGTTACTTTCAAAACTCTTTCACCTTTTTGCAGATATCCATGCATTTTTTTCACACTATACTAGCAATTCAGTCAACAGGACACTCAGATGTGATTTTTCTGTCCAGATATAGATGTTTACACCTGAGTTGGTCTTCCGGCTGTATTACCTAGCAAGGACTTCACAGGTGAAATTTACCTGGAAATAGGTACCTCCCTTTGTAGGGTATGTTTCTATAAATGCTACAAGAGCCAAATCCTAGGAGTGTCTCTTTTCTCTGACCGTGGAAAGATGAATGGGTGAGCAACCCAGGTATAAACGATTTTACAGTAGATAAGTCAGGTGAGATGAATCCCAGTCTGAGAGTTGTTTCCAGACAACACATCCACGTTACCGATATCATACCATCAAGCCACCATTAGTCTTTACTTGCTGCTAAAAGGAAGATGGAAGTCTTTCAGCCCTACCTTTTATCATTCTTAAGCAATGGTGGTGATACCATGACAGAGACCATACCCCAGCCAGCAAGTCTCATTAAAACAAAACATACATTTTTTTTCAGTAAAACCAGTATCATTTTCAAATAGAAGAGTCCTCTTGATGCTCTCAAGAGTTTTCCTATTTACTGTGTCACAGGGCAAAGGGCGAGAAAAATCAATACACTATGGTTACCTACTATCAAAGCTGTGGTCTTTATTTTCTCCTTCTCTGACAAGAACTTCACATTTGACCAAAAATCTCAAACATAACAGGCTACCATTTTTTTCATTTTTTGTTTCTCTTCTGCATTAAAGATAAGTTAGTATCAAATAAATCCTGGTAAATAAGGGAATTTTTTGCCTTTTGACACAGTGATACTATTCCCAACTCCCCCATGGTTAAAAGGTGTTCAGCTGCACTCATTGGCACATCTGCATCCTTCCAGTTAGTATTCCCAGCCGTGCTGCCTTTTAAGATTTTTCTCTCTTTTACCACATTTGACAGCACTGTCTCCATTTCAGCCTCAGTGCATTAGCGAGGTTGTCCTGTGTAACACAGTGAATTTCTGTCTGATATGGGGTTATTGCCTGGTAAAGCATACGATGATTTGTCATTCAGGCTGTGCTGCAAATTGGAAGCCTTATTATACCTGACAGCTGTTGAAGAGGGTTGCTGCGAGGATGGAAGAACTGCCTGGTATCCCAGGCTGGTTTGTGCTGGAGGGACCAACCCAGCGATCACATGCCACTTCAGGATGCTCCCATCACACAGGGATGGGATCCCACTGCCCCCATGCTCTTTAACATCGTGTATTATAATACATTGAACCAGGATTCCCTTTCAAACAAGGCAGGGAGAAGTGAGAAGTACTCTGGGCTCCTTTCCTTTCAAAAGGGCACTCTTCTTTCAGACTCAGTCATTTCCAGATTTTAAGAGTATAATTCACTTGCTAAAATCTTGTTAGAGGGTAACCATTTTGTCTGTTTTCAAAGTAGGAACAGATAATCCAAGTACAAATTTCTAATTTTCCAGTGAAGAGGCTGTAAATACAATGCCATTCCAAACAACAGCTCTAATTCTTTTCACCCAATACACTTTTTTTTTCTCTCTGCACTAACTTATAGGAAAATATAGGTCCTTGAAGTAATATCTTTCGAATACACAGTGAAGCAACTGGGAAGCTGCTGTTACTCCTGCATAATCACCTCTGGAACACATTTACTTCTTCATGCATGATTGCTTTTATATGCATTGCTTCTGATCTTGATTTTGGTTTAATTAATTTATTCCCTGTTCAGAAAACATGTAGACATTACCACCTGCCTGAGTCTTAATTTAAATATGTAGAATAGAATAAATCTGAACAGAATGAAACAGACCAGAACAGAATGAACATGTCAATGTAATCAGTATAGGATATGAAAGTGCACTTCAGTCACATGCTTATTTCAGATTTTCTCTGCCATCATAATGGCTAAAATATTATTTTCTCTTTTTAAAAAAAAGTCTTGTACACTGGATGATTTCAAGATATTCATAAGTAGTGTGAATTATCGTGAGAACTGTCAGAAATTGTGAAAGTTGATAGTGCTGTTTAGAGTACCAGTATTTGACTAATTTTTTGTGAATTGTAAGAATTAAGAAAAAAGAAAAAGAAGAAGCAAAAAACCCCAAAGTTTCATTTTTAATGGTTTATAGAAAACTTTACTAAAATTGTTTAGATAAAGACATTCTTTGGAGCAGTAGTCTTTATTTTGAAATCCTTTGTCTGGATGGCTGATGTGGCAGTGCTGAGTAACAAAGAGTTTTTGCAAACACTGAGAAAACAAGGTTTTGGCCTTCTTTTAAATGGTGTCTATAAACCAGAGTCTTAGCTCGGCTGTTTTTTTCTGATCAGACTTTAGCTGTCTGGTCTCCCTCTGCATTCAGGGCAGAGAAATAATGTCCTGCGGGCACATCCTATTGTGTCAGCCGAAATGTCCTCTCTGGGTGCCTACCTGTCTCCATGGAGGGTGCCTTGATGAATACTGAAAATTGATATACAGCTTTTATGGAGGAAAAAAATTAGACGAGATGGATCTCTCCTGATTGATCATAAGGGGAAAGAGCCCTGCCCTCATCCTGAGCCAGTGAAACCTACTACAATAATTCACCCAGGCTTTAAACAGTCTAAGAGCTGGTGATCCTGCATTCCTCGGTACATGATGTGGAGAGCTTCAAAGGGAGCTTGTTCTTCACTCAGACTTCAGTAAAAATACCAGGTCAAAGGTTGAGGGTTTGTAAACTAATAATCCCCAGATGACAGGAGAGGAGCCCTTACCAAAATTCCTTCCCTTTTTCTTTTTTTTTTCCATTTCTTTCCTTTTTGAGGACTATTAGAGAAATTATTGAAGGAAGAGAATTTTTAATGCAAGCAGCAATGCTGTGAATATCTTGGGTAAGGAGGGAAAGAATACCTCTATGTTTTCACACACACATTTTAAGAAAGGAATATGCATGAGCCTAGAAGAGGCTTATGTTTCAATTCATTTTCAGCAATGTTGACTTCTGGTGTTTTCTGTCTATCCTCTTGGAGCCACCTGAATTGTTCAATAAAGACAAAAAACAGGAGTTCAGCTGATATTTCAGTACCTAGTCTGCACACAGGTCTGCTTTGCTAACGCAAGGCTTAGAAGTTTGATAGGGGAGACTTTGTAGGCAGGGAATATGAGTAGAAGGTTTGCAATGACCTGAGGTGCTGAAATAGTCTTTAGGAGAGCAATTTCCAGCCAGAGGAATCTGTTGTGGCTCAGTCAGCAATCCCAACCTGCACAAGGTCAGAAGTTTATCATCTCCAGGAGGATTTCCCAGCGCAAGCTCCCACAGCTCAAGTACCCCCATCTCTGAAAAATGTGAGACAAAGCAGCTCACTCTCTCACCCATGGTCCCTCGCTACATGGTCTGTGAAGGAATGTCATTGCTGGGGTTTCTATATGTGTATATAGATAATGAAGACATTTACAGCTACACTAACAGGAAGCATGTGGCCAGGGAGCAAGCTGTGTGAACAGCAATGCCTTCACAATGTACGGCCGCACTTCTCAACACATGTAAGGTGCCACAGAGAAGAGCAGGAGAGGAGGGCAGCCACTCCAGCAACTACCGATGTCAGGGAGCTATACAAAATTTCTTAACTGCCTAGTAGTGGGACAGAGGTTAAAAGACAGTACTACACTAAGGCCTGACAGCAAATGTTGAAAAAACATTGAATTTTTCACACAGTTCATCTTTGACTCCCACCACAGTTTTCTTGGACCATTATGGGCTTTGTGTGACAATGATATGACAGTAACTCTGCATATGGGACTCACTGAATCATCTCATAGGCTTTCTTGCAGCTAGAAATATGATGAAAAGTGGACAGAAATATATTAGTTTAAAGGTTAGATGCCCAGTCTAGGCTAGTTATTCATGCTCTTCTTATAACTACAGAGGTGAAAGAATCAAAAAAATAAAATAATTTTGTAGCAGCTCCTCTCATGCCACCTGGTAATTATTAATTTGCAAGCCTTCAAATTCTGACTGAATTTGTGCTTAAGTCTAAGCAGGAAATAGCTGCTTTGAAGCTCTTCTCAGCCTCATGTGCTATGGCAACAAGATCTCTACAACTCAACCTGTCTGAAGCACAGATGGATTACTGTCGCAGGTTTCACCAGGATAGGTTATTTATGCATATACTGCTTACCCCATAAACCATCTTAACTTACTAAAAGACCCTTAATCTTTCAGACTCTGCTTGAAAAACTGCTGGAAGCCATTAGAGGGCAATTCAGCCACCTCTCTTGGACACCTGTTTTAAGACCTCAAATGCCCTCTTGAGTTGCAGGTCTCCCTCTCTCCCTCTTGCATTGACCACAGGCAGCTCGCAGGGAGCCAGCCCAGAAGAGGCACCTTGTCTAAGGATTCCAATGAACTACTCAGAGAAAATTGCAAAAAGACATATGGAAGAGGAAGAAGAGCAGTGGGAACAAAGCTAAAGAATAAAGGGGTTACGACACATAGTGCTTCACAGGTAAAAAAATAAACTCTGCATCCATTAATTTAGTTGCACACAACTGCTTCCTAAATGGTGCTGCCATGGTTTTTCTGCTGGGGCTTTGTTCCATCCTCCACCCAAAGAATAGTACTTCAGTTTTCAGAGAAATAGCTTTGTCTGCAAAATTTTTTCATCTTTGTGAGCAATGACCAGAAAAAGTTGAAGGTAAAGCCACAGAATGGTGGCTCCTGTCCGCATATTCTACTTCTAGTGCAGCCACAGTGGTTTTCCTTAAGAATAGCAAATTTGTCATATAGAAAATACACTACAAGCTCCATATGGCTTATCATAGCCAAAAATACATGACAGAGAAAAGAAAGAAAATGCTTAGTGTTACAAAATCAACAGACCTCATGCTCTGAAAAAATGTAAGCCATTTATTACTGGTCTAACTAGTATCGTTCTTCATGATAGTAAGAAAGCAGGGGAGTTTCATTGTTGGGAAAAAACTAATCAATCTTTTACTGGAATCTGAAGGATCAAGGGAAAACATGGCATTGAGCCCAGCTTTAATAACCTTCAGTGACATATGAACCTTAATTTTCTTCAATCAAAAGGTATTTTTTCTTCAAGTATGTTTTTTTTTTCTTTTGGACGAATGTTTGACTACTGTAGAGCACATAATACACACAAGCTGCATTCTATTCACTTTTCAATAAAGTATTTGGTGTGCAGTGCTGGATTAAGAAGAAAATTATTGGAACAACTGGAAATCCCTAAAAATACCTTTTTAAACGTTTTAAAGAGATTCTATGCCTTCGATGGTAAAATAGATGAATTAATGAAAAAGTAATTTAAGTTGGTATAACTGGCTTCTACAAAATAATGAAATTCCCAGCTCTCAAGCTGTAAAATTGTATAGCCCTTTAATATAAGCATACCTAATATTTGATAGATTTGTAATCTTTAATTATTTTTCCAGTGTATTCTGTCCCAGATTTCCCCTGTATATTTTCTTCCCACTGGCTTATCTGAGAGGAAAATCCCAGATGTTGTTAAATCCAAGTACAACTGAAAAAACCAGACCTTGGAATTTTCTCACAACACTTCTGCTTCTGCATTTCCCAGATGATGGATGAGGATTGGTTTGAGTCCAGGAGTTTTCCTGTGCACTATGTTATGAAAAGGTGGGGGTGAAACAAAACAGGAGGAATCTCAGCTAGGTTTTTTTGGTTTTGACCTATGCTTCCTTCTTGTACTGCCATTGTATATACAAAAGCTTCGCCATTAAATTCTTTTCTTTCATGCAGTCAGTAAACCATACTGAAGTGATCTGAAACTGAAATATCTCATAAATATTCATAAATATGTGCAAAGTTACAATCTGTCTTTTAAGCATATATAGACAGAACCAATTCTTTTGAGAGAACCTAATACAACCTTTATCACATATATGATGCTGGGAAAGGATAGAATGAGTTCAGGGAAAAAATGTTGGCCTTGTCAGTACATCACTCTTCCGTGGTTCCTAGACTCATCCTATATAGGTGCATTCTCATGCAGTTAAGTAACAAGATGTTTTTTGAGAAAACATTGCTGCACCCTGCTCTAGGACCCGAGCACAAGAAAGATGTGGACTTGTTAGAGTGGGTCCAGAGGAGGGCCACAAAAATAGTCAGAAGGATGGAACACTCTGCTATGAAGAAAGACTGAGAGAGTTGGGGTTGTTAAGCCTGAAAAAGAAATGGCTCCAGGCAGACCTTATTGTGGCCAGTTAGTACTTAAAGGGGCCCATAAGAAAGCTGGAGATAATACTTTTAGCAGGACCTGTTATGATAGGGCAAGGGGTACTGGTTTTAAACTAAAAGAGAGGAGATTCAGTCTAGATATAAGGAATAAAATTTATTTATTTATTTATTATAAGGGTGGTGAAACACTGTCACAGGTTGCCCAGAGAAGCTGTGGATGCCCTGTCATTGGAAGTGCTCAAGTCTATGTTGGATGGGACTTTGAGCAACCTGATCTAGTGAAAGATGTCCCTGTCCATGGCAGGGGCGTTGGACTAGATGATCCTTAAAGGTCTCCTCCAACCCAAGCCGTTCTGTGATTCTATGAAAACATTTGTGCCAGTATCCCGGTTCCATTCTTTTAATCTTCCTTTTTCTCCTTTTTCTTCCCTCCCTGCATGAAGAATAATACTTCAGGATAATGGACAAAGGAAATTTTAGATGTGATTGTCAAGTTCTTGTTTGGATGGAACACAAACCAAAACCTCACGAATGGTCAGAAGACTGGGAAAGACTTTCCTTCTCAATTCTGTATTAATAGTTGCATTTGACAGATTAACGAAATTTTGATCCAATGATACCTGTACAAAAAAGAATCAAAAATATTTTAGCAGGAGCTGCTCTTACATCATATCTTACATCCACTGAGAATCTGAAAATATGATTCTTTACTGCCACAAGATAAGAGAGATGACTCATTAATATTGATCTATATATTGCTATTTTAACCTTTATCTGGAGGTCCCACAACAGGAAAAATCTCTTCTCTGTTAGATATGTAATAGCCAGTGTGCTACGGCCAAGAATATTTATTCTGAACTGCAGAACAAACCCAGTGCCCTGGATGGTACTAAACTGCAGTGCTACATGAGTTTGTGTGCAGCTGAATGAATTTTATCATATGCTTAATAGATATTGTTACATCTCTAAATCCAAAGAAGATATGAAGACTAGTTTCAGTGCTTAAAGTCATCATTGCTGGTACTCCACCTAACCGTGCCAAGTGTATTATTAATTATACAGGTACTACAAGTGACTTGCAGTTATGTCAAGCAATCAGAGTAAAACTTGTTGCATTTCAACTGGTTGGAAATGGCTGGTTGATGCCCCGCTGTTTTGGTTGGATTCTAGCATTAAATCAAAGGGTATTAGAGCGAGTGTTTGAAGATTCCCAGTGGGCAAAATTTGTAATATGTCAAAGGGAGCGTGAATGACTCACAGCTATTTTAGGAAGAACTTGCTGTGACAAACTTAAAACCCTTATGATGGGTTTATAACTGCATTTATTTTCAGTGCTACCTCCTGCTATAAAAAGGTGCAGAATTTTTTTCATCCCTTTCTTGCTGGATGGAAGGCTCACGCAAACAGGAGAATTTTAAACTCCAGGGGGAAAAAAAGACAGCACAAAGAAAGGGGAAAATATTTTCCAATCATAGCTTTTTTATGAATAACTTAAAACAACTGATTTCAGCTGATAGTACCCTCATAAAGTCCGACATTAGCTGACTGTTTTGATCTCCATTCTATTGTAGTAAACTACTATTGACATAAAGCTACCACAGTTTGACGGCCTCTGTGATGATGTGTTTTGAAACCAAATCTTTGGAAGCTAACATTTACTGCTGCTTATTACTGCCTTTAAATTCAACTGGAAAAATGACATCATACTCTCTTATAGGCAATTATCAATGTTTGCTCTGGGGACCTTTGACTTTGAAGAGAACTAAACGATACTGTTGTTTCCATGCATAATATCCTAATATTTGCACAGGCTAGATATATTTGCACAAGGCTGTGTTTATACAGGTTTCTGTCTGAAGTGGCTAGCTAAAACCAAACTCCCTTCCTAAACCTATATGATCACGGCAACGTGGAAAGTTGCCGGGTGGACTATGTCAGGCAAAGCACTTCATAGGCTTTTTGGATCCAAGCTGGTTTCAAGGGTTCAGCTGCCTCAAAACAGGTGGGTCTTGGGCTTCGCTCCACTTCTCTGTGCAGATGCAATCCAGGGCTGCACAGAAAGCTATTTGGAAGCTTCTAGACTCTCAGCTATGCATCAGGGCTTTGTCTGCAGGCAGATGTCTGGAGCAGGAAGGGGCATTGGCCAGTGTGTGCTCTGGCACCCCCACTCCTGGCTGGAGCTGGGGTGCAGCCAGTTTAGAGACAGCCTTTACATTTTCACTGGAGGCTGAAATTATCTGTAATGACTTACAGGGTTAGCCTGGATTCTGTAAACACTTACAACATTTGGGAATGGTAGGGGCCGTCAGAGCAGGGCCACACAGACAGGAGGGATGACCAAGTCCTCCATTCCATCCTCCCAGCCCAGTGGGTGCCAAGCTGGTGGTGAGTGAAGAAACAGGAACAGACAAGTTATCAGAAGGTTAGCCCAGGGAGGTGTATCAGCTCTCCTCCTCTCCTTCCTGCCTGGCTGTGCTCCTCAGGAACAGATACACATCATCTTGAACTCGTTAAAATTGTCCTCATCTCCTACGGCTTTTTATTTTTTTTTCTCTGCACAAACAATCTGTGTTTATTCTCCCTTTATCTACAAAACAAGGGCTATACTCGGTAATCTGGTAATCCCTCAAGATATTTATTTTAATACGCTGGCCTTTCACTTCTGAAGGTTAGAGTGTCCTCTGGGGGCCAAGAAAACCTTAACAGTGAAATTCAAAGGGGTGTGGAAATGGTTTGGACTCCTTAAATATCTTACATGTGTGAAAGATGTCTTTACTAATTTTTCTAGTAAGGCCAATATGGCATGTTGTATTCTTGGAAATGGGCTTGGTCCAAGACATTTCTGCTGTTAAAAACGTCCAGCTGAGTCATAGGAATATGGATGATCTATCTCTGCTCAAAGATCCAATAAATGGCAGGAAGGGCTCTGCGCTGTGTGAGGGAGAGAAAATGCTGGGATGCAGTAGCAGTATCAGGATGTGTTTAACCATGGGCCATTGTGCAAACTACCCTCCCAGACCCTCAAATGCAGGGAGCTGCACTGACTCCAGGGCAGCTGTGAGTCCCACATGAGGTATCTCTGTGCCGAGCCCCCTCTGCAGCCAGGGAGCAAGTGTGCTGGCTCTGGGAGTGATGCAGGAGGGACTCCTCAGAAGTGCTGGGACTCTTTCAGTGTTAGAAATTGCAGCCTTCTGCAATTAAAGCTGTAACTGTTCCTACACAGCTGTGAAGGCTTCCACTAACAGTTTTGGACAGAGCAGGTGCCCAATTAGTCAAAAGAAAGAGTG
>NW_010388141.1:11472-12511 GCF_000710305.1 Buceros rhinoceros silvestris | reverse complement strand
GTCACTGGCCCCTGCATACAGCAGAGGTACCCAGACCAGGAATGAAGAAATCTGAGGAACTGACACAGCTTTAAGAACTAGTTCATGAAGAAATATGAGCACATCCATAAAATCCCTGGCAGATTCTCTTATTTGGTGAAGAAATTACGATGCTTCTTGTCCCCTGTTAAAGCTTTATATAGTTTCTGTCACTTAGAGGAGCTGTTGAGATGTTTCTTTTTAAAATGTGATATATAATAAATTGAAGGCAAAGGCAAGTTGGTGGCTTTTCTGACTGGATGCTAAATGGCTGTCTTAAAAAATATGGAGCTCTATTTTTAGTGAGGAAATGTTTTTCATTCAAATTCAAAGGATAAGGTAAACAATTGCACATAACTCTCTACTCCAAAAGATGATTTTTTTAGTGCAGGTTGGTGCTTTCACAACAGACTGATGAAAGAAGTCCTCGCTGCTTTTTTCCCTGTGTAGGTTACACAGGGTCTCAGGTAAAGTAATAAATTATAGAAGAGCTGCATGAAGATATATGGAGGAGAAAGGGGGGCAGGGAGTAAAGCCAGCAAAATTAGCTTCTGATAGTCGACAGCCCTAGCTGGAATTAGATTATGTCACTTGTGAATATTTCATAGTTACCAGCTGAAAGACATTTAGCCAAGCAATTAAACCCAATCAGTGGAATATCTGAGTGTTTTGCTTCTCAACCAGCTAAAATTAACCATGACTTGTTTTAACATTTTAAGAGGAAAACCAAGAAAAACAACATACTTCTTTCTACCAGCAACAGGAAGGAAATGAAGGTACTATTTTGTCAGTAAGTACAAGTTGCTGAGAGGTAATTTCCAACACCCCCGACAGGAGACTACCTCAGGACTCCTGTGGGAGACATATTGCTCAGAGAGGGTGGGTGTGCATCTGTGGTGTCCTGGGCCATGCAGAGGGCGTCAGGGAAAACCCCCTCTTCCGACCTGGCTAAGACATGCTGGAGAACATTTGGCTAGCTTAGGAGGCCTTCCCCTGAATTCCATCTCTAAACTAAATTCCT
>NW_010388141.1:9544-11374 GCF_000710305.1 Buceros rhinoceros silvestris | reverse complement strand
GCTGATGTTAAAAGCAAGAGCCTGAAAGAGACAGAAAAGGTAGAGCTTTGTGCTGCAACTCAGGCTTTTCGGTTTTTTCCCATTTTTCTTCTGATGTGATGCTAGAGCCACGGAGAAGAATGCAGAGAGAGCAGGAACAAAGCTCCTGTTTCCTGAGCACCAGCACATCAGGAGAAATTAAACCTAATGCTCATTTTCTAGAATAGCATTAACTTCTATGAAGAAATGAATTGCTCAGCTGGCCTCTTAATCTAGATGACAGTTTTATTACAATTAAAATATCACCTCTAGGAGGCCCTTTGTTTGTATTTGACAGATTTTATTGTGTTTATATAGGCTAATGAAGCAGAATAAAATTATGCAGCTTATATTAAATTTAAATGACTGATTTATTTTTTTTAAAACCCAAAATTTATCATGCATGTTCTTTAATGCCACACAAACTACATTAGTTCACTGCTTTATATTCTACTTCGGTGGTCTGCCCAACTGAATAAGGTTTTGCAAGTACACTAAAATACGGTGAATTAATGTCCAAATAGTTAAAACAGGAAAGATTGCCTTTAACCATTTTACAAGGGTAAAAATGTTGTGATGCTAGGTCTAGCCTGTGCTTTGTGTCAGTAGCTCTGATTTCATGGGTTACTATTGGTGATTTCACTGAAGGGCTTTAATTTGAGCTTTGCTAACTAAGCTCAACTTTCCACCCACTCATTTTTGTTGTTGATTTTTTTGTTGATCTAGCAAACTGTTATTCCCCACTGAACTCACAACTCAAACAGTTCCTACTGCACCCAGTATTTGATAGAAAGGAGCAGCGAGTATCAGATTTCCTTGTAAGTACTGAGCTGATCACTACAAATCTGAATGCCACCTGACTCACGTTAATGAATCAGGTTAATTTTCTGATGATGGAATTCCTCTCGCTTTACTTCAGATTTCTGTTCTATAGGTGCTTACAGCTCAACTCATTTCTCTATGTTTTCTTCCTTCTTTAACAGAGAGAATTAGGCAGACCTGATGGGTACTGTAATATCTCTATTCCTTTCCACGTAGAATAAGCCAACCGTGATTAGTTCAAATGTAGAAGCCATCTAAAGTAATCTATTTAGTCAGATTAATCCCATGGCTCATATGTGAAATATTGCCAAGATATGTTCCAATCACAGTGAATACAGTAATTTTTATGGTCAATACAAGCATAAATTAAGGACTTGGGATAAAACCTTTTGTAAATCAAGCTCCAGAACAAGTAACTGGAATCACTGCCAGTATCAGACAATTCTAGGAAGCTTTAGACCAAGAAGTAGACCAAGAAGTGCTATTTAACAACAGCAATTTTGCTGAAAGATTGACTTTAGAGAATAAATTAATTCGATAACCAATTCAATCTGATATGCAATTTTGGCCAGAACTACTGAAGGAGAAATTCAGATAATTTTTCTTTTTTAACAGCAGTGCTTGGTGAACTCATGACATCACTGATTTATTTCCCTTTGAGGTATTGCTATATCTTCAGTTTGGCTTTCCACTTTGGCTATTAATTAGCTCATTGACATATATTGTTTCATATGTAATACTATGGGGAAAGACAGACATTGGGGCTGATTCTCTGCTCACTTATTAAAATGATATGATGAAGTGAACAACCTAAGTGATTTCTGTGATTAAATGTATTGTGTAACAATACAGATACTTACGAGTATGAGCAAGTTGGCACAGGAGTCGGCTTTAGTTTCTAGGACTTTATGCAGGATGATGAGTCTTGCTCTCCTTGTAAGTATTCATCTTGCCTTTGGGTAGCAACCATCAGTTTCATCAGCAGGACTT